>NC_056726.1:1416253960-1416286460 GCF_019279795.1 Protopterus annectens
ATAGTAAGGTTCTGGACTTTCACGTAGATATCTCATGTACATATACGTTGCTGTTGCAGGTTTAAATCTAGTATCCTCTACATTGCTATCAGGTATCCTTGCATGCAAGGTAATTCTGCATGTGCATGTATGAGTACTTCTACATGGGTCATGGTAGACAGATTTGTCAAAATAGATGACATGTTCAAGTATTTACATTTACTATTATAATTTGTTGAAAGATGTCATTATCCAGTCTTTGAACAACGTCTATGTATAGCTGCAAAAAACACACATGTTACTGTATTTTTAATATTCTTTTCTTCATTGTATTTTACCATAGGTGCAGAGGACAGAGCCAAGCATAGATTTCATGTGCACAGAGCATGTGCACAGCCCAGGGGGTTACTGTCATAACACAGGTATGGCATGTGTGTTTATGGTTTGCTTGTGCTGTTGTGGTTGTGCCTTCACTTTTACTTTTGGATTTATTGTTTCCATTTATGTATGATTATGCAGTTGAATTCAATAAATGCAAATAATTATACATGTTTCCCATAATGCAACACCAATTATGTTTCCAAGGAGATGTTATTGCCATGTGTATCACACATGCTAAGCTCATACAGATATTTTATATTGCAGATTATGCTGTGATAATTTTATTTCTGTCTATTGTAACGTCGAATGCATTTTGCTGACACAACTGAAATGATAGTTACCTGTTACACATCACTTCTTGGAGGGAAGCTGTGTTTCTATTGTGTATATGTTGTTTGTGTTTGTTGGCTTGGAATTTGATGCTGACAGCAGTATCTATAACTGCTTGTGGTATTGCTGGGTTAAGAGTATTACCTTTAAACAGTATTTATATATGATAGTGATGCTCTGTTACCTTCATAGCGTGTATATCCAACCTGGTCAGTTTTTGGAGGTGTGTCTGTTATTTCAACTTGCTGATGATGGAGATGTATTACTGTGCTGTGGTGCTATTGATCTGCACACAGATTTGCATGCAGCTGTATGTGTTTTATTATACTTTTCAATATTAAGTGTCTGCAATTAACTGTATCATTGTGTACTTCTGATGTGAGTCCATGAACTGTAGTCTGCCCTGTAAAGTTTTATATAATAATATACTATTTTATGCTCAATGATATGTATGTGATGTGAACCCTGAATGTGTTGGGTAGTAGTAATTGTTATACTGAGGTTTCACCATTATGTATTTATTTACATATGTTATATGCATATGGCTGAACATAATCAAGATGAATATTTTCAGAACAGTTTGGATAGCTCTGTACTCTGTGTTCTAGTTTTAAAGTAATGCTGAGATGGCTTAACGATTTGCGTTACCTATAATGCAATGTCTTACTAGTTTACATATACATCAATAAACTCCCATGTAATGTACACATATGGAAGTGTACTTACTAGCACACATTCTGAGAATTTATCTGTGTTTCAAATGTCACACACATTTTTTTATGATATTGTAATACTAACACCATCATTTATATGGGATAGTGCATCATTCAGTTGGCAGTATATGAGTTGGGCAATGCTAACTTTTCTGTTGTGTGGCGTATGGTTTTGGTAGTATATGTATATGTTATTTTTTTTGGAGGGGTGGCAGCTGTTTTCTGTGAACATATGGTGTGTGTCAATGTCATCCATGTCTGGTAGTCTTTTACTACTGCTGTACTTCCAAAGAATGTTTTTGATTACGATTGAGATTGAAACTCAGAGTGGGATGGACTATATTAACAACAGAAAAATACTGATGTTTTTAATTGTGATTAAAATTGAAACTCTGACTGGGATAGATTAGATTAACAACAGAAAAATACTGATTAACAGTTGAAGATTTTTTAATACTAGTGACAAAGTATTAAATATTTCAGGTGAAATAATAAGAGGACATAATATTCAAAATGTTTGGGAGGTACAAGTTCCACCAAAAATGTGGTACCTTTAAATGTTTAAGTTGTTTGACTTGTAGATATATTGATAAAGGTCATATTGTTTACAGTACCAATACTACTAGGAGTTACTCTGCCTGAAATTTTTTACTTGTAATTCAATTTTTGTGGTTTATTTTGTTGCTTCTTTAACAAACAATTGTTTTTGTGCAAGGAAAGTCACCTGTATATTAACAGATTGCATTTAGGAACACCTAAGAGCCATCACTAACACAGACTCTGTAAACAGACTATACAGGCACTCTACTCAGTGCATGTGATTTAAAGGTTTATCTTTAGTTTTTTGAATTTTGTAGAACTTTCAAATAGGAGTAGAAGCAGACATGATCACCTTGAATATTTGCAGTATAAATGGCAGATAATTTTAGATGCAATCAATCACTATTGTTTGAATTAATTTATTAATTTTAAATATTATCTAAAAATGTTGAGAGTGAATATATTTTAGTCATATGATGTTAATAACCATTCACAAGCACTTTTACACTGGTGGAATGGTCTCATAAGTTTTTTGACAGTCTTCTGATGTCGCATTCCATTGTAACATTTTAGGGACAAAAGCACTTATTGTTTGTTTCACATTGTATTTATCATTTTCTGGATCTGCCTGTTTTCACATTCTTCCTTGAGCACACTGGAGGCTTTTTTTTCTGTATGTACAAGTTTGTACAAATACATCATGTATTTTGTTGCATTTTAGAATGGATTCTATGATATGTTGTGAATGATCATAACAAACCAGTGATATTACAAATGTTTGTTTATGCTCTGAAATTCCTTTTCTGCATATCAGCAGGCAATTAAAGATGATTTGTGTGCATGTCGTACACATGCCCTGTGAATGGGACCATATTTACTTATCGACATTGCTTGTGAGCCATGCAGTTTCAGGTCAAGCTTATCATTGTACCAGCATAACTGACTGCCTGTTATAATTGTATTAAACTGAGGTAATATTCCTGTACTAGTTTGTATTAGCAAATTATCTGGTTTCACACAAATCTTGGTCTGAACTCAGCCCACTTTGTCGACATCTGCCAACTTTTTTTAGAATCTAACCGATAGTCAGAGGAAGCTACAAGAAAAAAGAAGAGAATTTATTTATTTATTTATTTATTTGTTAACTGGATTAGTCTGACTGACCCTTTTTCAGCGGAGACCCATGGAGAAAAGCTCCAAAAAACAGTTACATACATTTCAAATGCATACAGGAGAAAATAGCTTTTTTTTTAAGTACTAAGATAAAATGACAAAATATGCAATTTTTTTTCGAAAGCATGAATCAAAAATAATATAATTTTTTTACAAAGCATGTTACAGGACTTTTTTTTTTTTTTTTGAGACAGGAATAGTATGAAAGAAGATGAGTCAGAAAAGTGGCATAGTGAGGAATGTATAGAGATGCACAGTATGAGATAGGAAGATAGCTCAAGAGAGAGGCAGAGGTATAGAGGAGAGGCAGACAAATAGTTTAGGGTAGGAGAACTATACAAATCATTGTAGGTAGGAATTAAGTGAAAGACTGTAGTAAATAGGAATTAAGTGAGAAAGTATAGCAAATAGAAACTAAAGGGATAGAAGTATAGTTTAATATAGTTGTGGAGAATATTGCTTTGAGAGGGGGAGTAACAGGCAGAAATAATAGCAGATAGGAAGACAAATTATGGTAGGTTTGGAAGATAGGAAGATAGGATTATGTTGGGTCATTGCAGCTACATAACCATGCCTTCTGGTAGGTAACTTTTAATGCAGCTTTAAATGACCTGAAGTTAGTGATAGATCTGATGTGAAGTATATTGCAGACATTTGCAATGGAATAGCTATAGAGAAGCTTGCCAGCATTTTTGTTGGGCATATAAACTTGTAGTAGGTTTTGTTGAGAGCTAAAATAGCACAGTTGGGAGTGTAAGGCTGGATGAGAGTGAAGAGAGAGGGACAAAAAGAAGGATCATGCAAGACTGAATGAGCTATGAAGAGCTGGGATAATAGAATTTGGTGATGAAATTCCAACCACTGAAGGTTTTTAAGGCTGCACAGTGATGGGTATGTTAGGGTAGATTCGACACAACTCTTGTGATTTTGTTATAAATAAGTTCCAGTTTAGACAGAAGATTAGATTGGAGGTTTGTGAGTATAGGGGCTCCATAGAGTAATGTGGGGAGAAAGAAGGCTTGGGCAAGGGAGAGTCTGGAGGAATGGGTGAGGATTTTTTTTATTTCTGTATAGGTGTCCAAGTTTTTGATGAGTCTTTTGAATCCATTGTTGAATGTGAAGATCAAACTTAAGGTGGTCGTCGATAGTAATGCCAAGGAGTTTTGTATGAGGCTCAGTAGAGATGGGTATGTTATTCAAGGATGAGACAGAAAAGGTAGTTGTAGGGTGGTGTTGGAGAGTATAAGGGAGGAATAGGAGAAATTTAGTTTTCTTAGGGTTCACTACCAGTTGTAGTAACCCACCTTTCAACAGAGTGGAGGGAGTCTTGGGTGAGGGTATGGAGGTAGGTAATGTTGCCAGAGGAAGAGATGATAGTGAAAACATCGGCATATTGAATAATACTAGACAGTGGGTAAGAACAGTGAATGTCATTAATAAAGATATTGAAAAATAGGGGTCCAAGAATGGAGCCTTGTCAGAACCCAGTTTGAACAGTTAAGAATATAATTCACCTTTCAAAAAAAGAATTGGAAATGTATTTTATGACCACTGAAATTCAAATCATTGAATTACTAGAAAATAAACCCCAATATAGATGTTACAATTTATTTGTGAAAAAAGAGATTTTTCACAGTATGTTCAACAATGATAGTAGCAAAGTGGTATTGGTCTAATAGCAAAAGCAGACAAGAGGACTGTTTTGTTGTTGTTAGATACATCAAACTATGAACGCAAAATGCTAGATATGCTAGCAGATTCTAAATTTTATAAAGTTGTATCATTTTTAGCAGTCAAAAAAATCTTATTCTTTAATAAATTCTTTAGTTTAAGAATGGTTCTACAGTGGCAGAATAACAGAAATTATAACAAGATACTTAAGAATTGATAATCCCAAGTTGAGCTGAATTTTCGGCTTACCCAAAATACATAAATATTTAGATAACCCTCCACTTAGACCCATAGTCACCAGTACAACATGTGAAACTGAAGCTTTGGTGATATATATGGACAAACACTTTCAGATAGTTGTAGAATTAAATAATACTTTCATTAGAGACACCTTTGATTTCATAAAGAAATTAGAAAGATTTAGTATTTATCAGATGGACCTGTAGGTCAACCTTCACATTAAAGTTGTTATCTCCAGTTATAGCAAACAAGGAAGGTATGGAGACAATCAGTTTGAGCTAATTAATTCAAAATTGTTTTCTAGCAATGCAATTAGTCTCCTAATGGAAATACCAGATTTAATATTAAGTTATATTTTTTTAATTTAATGGAATTATGTATTGTCAAACCAATAGTGTAGGAATGGGGGCTGCTGTGGCCCCAAGCTACTCAAATATCTTTATGCATGCCTTGGAAAGAGGTACTATTTTGCAAAGTACCATTTTCTGGCAATATTGGTTCATAGGTTCATAGGTTCATAGGTTAGTACTAGGCTATCAGCCCTAGGGCCTATACAAGCCTAGCCATAACAATTCCCTGGCTATTTCTTCCCACACTATTTATTGTATTTTTCAAATGATTTATAGACTATGGGGGGAATTTAATAAAGCCTACATGGTCTTTTTTACCATGTAGGCATCATGCTACGCTGCTTACATGATGCTAAGCAGGTTTCTGATTCAGTAAGCAGTGGTGGGCAGCGGGCATGCACACGCAAACACAGGAAGTTCTATGGCATGCAAATCACCTCATAAACAAGTGAATCTCATGCAAATGAGACAGGCAGAGTGATCTGGCAAGCAAATAGGCAGCTCTGCAGACAGCTTGTCATGGTCTGTAGTGTATACAGAAATTGTCTGTGTACAGGAGTGCAGCCAGACAAAAGGGGCTGTAAAAATGTAGATAGATGGATGGAAATGGCATAACACATACAGATATCAGTAAAACTATCGCCCTGTGTGTCTGAAAAATAAAATGAAAGAAGTTAAATTAATTTTATTTATTTTTTAATAATATTGACTGTTTCTGCAGTGCACTGCAGAGTCCAAACATGCATAAAAAAATTGGAAAAAAAAACAAATTTATATTATGTGACACAAATGTATTACAGGACCTTGCTTGGAGTAGCTATAATTGTGCATTGGTGCTGTTGCTAATGTGGTAAGGGTGTGAAGTGTGTAGTTTCCAGGCTGTGAGCACTGAACCCTATGCAAATGAGGTGGAGTTACTGAACAGCATAAATGGGTAATCATAGGTTTATAGGTTCATAGGTTGGTACTAGGCTATTGGCCCTAGGGCCTATACATGCCTAGCTATAACAATTCTATGGCTATTTCTTCCCACAATATTTATTTCCCTGAACCCCTGTCTAGCAGGGCGACTGATATGATCCCCAGGGTGAATTTCCTATCTCCCATCCAATCGTCAAGGTTCCTTTTGAATAGGGCCAAAGAGTTGCTCTGTTTGACATGTATGAGCAGTCTATTCCAGAGTCTGAGGAGTCTTTGGGTCAGGAACCTAGCCCTCCAGCATGTGTTTGTTCATTGTGATGACAAGGTTTAGATCCCTGGAGAGTGTGGCTCTGGAGGACTGGGATTTCTTTAAGTGTAGCATGTCCATGATATCATGTCCGCATATCCCCTCTGTGTAAGCACAGGACCATGTTGGTGTTACAGAGGAGTCTATTGGCATCAGGGGAAGGTGTGCCTGATGACTTCTACTCTGACTTTACTTAGCTGTACTTGTTTGCACGGTGTGCCGCATTGCTGAGCATGTCCTTTCAGGGGGAGTGTACAATGACTTATAAGCTTTGTTTAGCTGAGATCTCCACATTTCCGTGTGTTTAAGTGTGTTTACACAGTACGCCACTGTGCTGACCGTGGAAGTCTGTGGAGGTGTGTACACCACTGCTAAGCTTCTTTTCCCTATGTGGCTCACATTTGAGTGATATGCCGCAGTGCTGAGTTTATCTAAAAGCTAATGACATATTATGTTTGACTCCTGTTTAACTGAAACTAGGGCCATTAAATTATGTTGATATACCAGACAGGTGCAATGCATCATAAGTAGCCAATCACACAGTCAGCACCTACAGCAAAGCACTATAAAGTATCCATGCAACCTATAAACTGATTTTTCCCCAGTACTGTGGACCATTGGAGTACAGACTTGATAATTTTAACTGAGACAATGCTAGGGGTTGCTGCAGGTCTGCAAACAATGTACACTAGATGCTGAAGTCAGTGCTGCTGCTGCTTCTGACAATAGGCCCATGAAGAGAAGAAGAGTGTTCAGGCTCAGGGTAACCTTCCACAAGCTACATGAGTTGGAGATCATACAGTGCTACAGGTTGGACAGGGACATACTACAGGAACTCACTATGCTATGCCGTCCTCATCTCAGACCCACAGCCAACAGTGGGAAACCCCTCCCAGTGGAAACAAAGGTATGTGTAACCCTTAGAATACTAGCTATAGGTACTTTCCAAAGACCAACTGGGGACATGATAGGTGTCTCACAGCCATCTGCATCCAGGGTACTCCACCAGTTCCTGGATGCCATTCTAAGACATACTAGTGAGCACGTTTATTTCCCTCTCACCCCTGAGGTGAGGACCAGCAATATGCAACACTTCTACCATGTAGCACACTACCCTGAGGTACTGGGTGAGATAGATTGCACTCAATTGCACATAAAGTACTGGTTGACATAGATTGCATTCATGTGCACATCAAGGCACCACCCAATGAGGAGGGTAGAATCAACTTCATCCGCAAAAGGTACCCCTCCATCAACTTCCAGGTCATGTGCAATGCCCAGGGCATTATCATGAATGTGTGTACTGGCAGCCCTGGCAGTTATCAAGACTCCCATATCTGGTATGCATCACAGCTGTACCAGATGTTTGCTAAGGGGGGACATCCTACATGGTCATTTACTGGGGGATGCTGGCTATGCACTGGAACTGTGGATGATGATACTCACCAGAAATACACACACACCCACAGATGAGGGACACACTGGAACATTATAGAGCATGTGTTTGGGTTTCTGAAGTCATGGCTCCAATGCCTTGATATATCTGATGGAGCCCTTCAGTATACTCCAGCCACATGTGCACAGATATTCACAGTATGTGCCATGCTACACAATATGATCCTGTAGAAACAGCTGCAACAGAATCAGCAAAGGGAAGCGTTACACAGCCCCCTCACCAGTGCCTATGTTACCACAGCCACATTCACAGGAGGATTTGGAGGAGGAACCCCCGATGATGTTCCTGTAGGCAGATGTAGGCATGCAAACTACAACCTGGCTAAGGCTAAGAGACAATGCATAGCACATTCACTGACAAACTAGGGCCCTAGGGACTGACACCTTACTCCTTCTTACACACAAATATCAACATTGTTGATGCCAAGCAACCCACACAACCTTTACCTATCCATGTATTGGCTGTGTACTGCTTGCATCACACAGAGTCAGCTCTGAACTACAGTTCTGTCAACTGCTGCATTCACAACATTTGTCTCTAACCTACACACTATTTGTAAGGATTAATATAAAATGGTATTATATGTATGGATCTGCTGCATTTATGCAAGAAAATATAGTGGGCTATGTGGACAGCGGTAATATCCACATGGGGCTACAGATACCCAGTCCAATATTATCAGCAAGCAGTCAATTTCAGGGCTGTAACATAGTACTCTATCACAAATTGTACATCTCATGTAAAGCAGAAATAACAATGTACATGTTTATGCTGTTGATTGTGTGATGAATGACTCCTCTCAGTCTGGCAGTCTTTGTGACTCAGTGGTTCTAATGTGGAAGTAGTCATATCTTTTCCATGTGAGGTGATATTATGTTGGTGTTTTCACACACTGTTATTCTGTGTGTGGTGTAACATTATGAACCTCAGTCCCATATTAAGTACAGCACACAGCTTGTGAATACCATGAACATTTTGAGAGATGTGTAGTACTGCAGAAACAGGGACAGATGTCAATGTCTGTAACATGCCTCTCAACCTCTTAGTGCATGACCTCTGGACAAAGCCTTACAAAATGGGGGGACAAAGGCCCACACATAGGGGCATATTTTAAATACTGTTCTTATAAACTCAAAGTTGCTTGAGTAACAGGGTTTGTTTCAATGCACATTTTTTTCTGAAGGATATGATGTCATTATTTAGTGACTTTAATCCTCAGATTATCAAAGTAATTTGCCAGAAAACCACAAATGTTAGGAGGAACAGACCAAAAATGTATCCCATAAAATCTGCACATTCTGCAACAATTCGGACAGTTTATCTGGTCTGTAACACACAAAATCCAAGACTGGCATACAGGTAGGTATGGCCTGGAGTCACTATATAATGACTGATATTCTCACTGGGCATGCCCAAATGCTTACTGAAAATGAGCCCAATTCTGTTGCCCCATCATCAGAGTGACCTGGTATGTATAGATATGTTTATACATACAGACATATACATATAAATATCCTTCTCTCACTATCTCTCTCCCACATACATAGTATATCTATCGATATATAAACAAATATACACCGATATATATATATATATATATATATATATATATATATATATATATTAAAATGATACATAAACTCTCCCCATATATTTAATAACACACACACACACACACACACACACACACACACACACACACACACACACACACACACACACACACACACGTGACATTTATATATACATCCCTGTCAGTTACATAAATATGTGTGTGGATGTCTGTACTGACCTACATACCCTAATAATGGTGAGTAAATATGCACTATCACACATCCATACTGTTGTTCAATGGATCCAAACTAATGGTGTAACAGTACATAATCCACTTACCCACAGACACCTGTGCCTGCTGGATGTCACCACATTAACAGACACAGGTGAGCAGGTAGTGTAATGTATAATGTTGTCAATGCATGCATGGACAAGGGACATTATTCCTGCCCACTGCTTGCAGCCACATATGGCCATACTGGTAACTGTACAGACATAGCTAGGATAATAACACGTATTTCATTGCTAGGATAATAGATGCAGATAACAGTATGAAGCAATATCACTCTGTAGGCCACAGATGCTGTTTAACACAAGCCTAGTTTGTGTATTGCACAAGTAATGTGCCTGCAGTTACGTATATGACAGACTCAAACTGAGGCACATGTGATAAGTACTGTGATTTAGAGTGTATAAGACTAGATAGGTAGGTGTTCTAATCTCACTCTAGGCTACTTGGTGTGCATCTCTGTATGCATGTGTGTATCCCCCTGTAAAGCAGCTAAGAATCCCTCATTGACTATTAATCTACAATGCTCATGCACTTTTTGGCCCTGTAGGTTGCTGCCTGCTTTCAGACTGCCCTCTTCTACAATGCTTGCTGAAGTCATCTACCTTAAGAGTACAATCTGCCATTATAATGTCAGTCTTAAGCGGTGGATTGACTTCCAGACTGCCCTCTGCTACAAGGCCTGCTAATGACATGTACTTTAACAGTACCATCTGCCATTTTAATGGCAGACTTAATTGGTGGTGCATGCAACAAGAACTGTGATCTATAGTTTATAAGACTAGATAGGTAGAGGTTCTAACCTTACTCCAGGCTACTTGGTGCATATCTGTGTGTGTGTGTGTGTGTGTGTGTGTGTGTGTGTGTGTGTGTGTGTGTGTGTGTGTGTGTGTGTGTGTGTGTGTGTGCATCCTCCTACAAAACAACTGGGGATCCCTCATTGGCTATTAACTTGCAATGCTTATGCCTTTTTTGGCCTTGTAAGTTGCTGCCAGCTTCCTGACTGCCCTCTGCTACAAGACCTGCTGATGTCATCTACCTTAAGAGTACCCTTCACCATTATAATATCAGATGTAAGCCGTGGCACTTGTGATAAGTGCTGTGATCTATAGTGTGTAAGACTAGATAGGTAGGGGTTGTAATCTCACTCCAGGCTACATTGTGTGTGTGTGTGTGTGTGTGTGTGTGTGTGTGTGTGTGTGTGTGTGTGTGTGTGTGTGTGTGTGTGTGTGTGTTTGTGTGTGTATCTTACTACATAGCACTTTTTGGTCCTATAACTTGCTGCTGGTGTCCAAACAGCCCTCTTCTACAAGGCCTGATGATGTCCTCCACCTTAAGCCTACCAGCTAAGAGTCTAGTATCAGACTTAAGCTGTGTTCCATGCAATAAGTACTGTTATCTACAGTACATAATTATAGATAGCCTCACTCAGACTGCATGGTGTGTGCGTGTGTTCATATGGCATAAATATTACAACCTTGGTAACGGAAAAATAGGAAAGGTGTCAGATTGTTTTTTTTTGTCACAGGTGATGTGGCCACCCAAAGGGCTGACCACAACAAGACCTGGTTATGTCATCAAGCATAATATGTCCTAAACTGATAATATTAGCAGACATGAGGTGTGTTGTGCAGAAGTGAGGTATGTTGAATGCAACACATACTGTGAGCTGTAGCATGTGCCATGACATAGGTAGATATTTGTATGTACATACAGCCAACTTGTACTATGTGTGTGCCTGGCATGTCCTGCATGCAGTGATTGGAAGTGGTGCTAGCCTCAATGCAGCCATGTCTGTGTGTGAGCCAGTTTGAGCATGTTATGGAAACAGAGGACATTTAAAGTTAACTAGCATATTGACCATACAGCCCTCTCAATCATATACATCTTTATACCCATAGTTACAGGATCAGCACATATTGGCACAGACCTGGAGGGACACTAGCAGATGACCTGTGGTGAGATGATGGTTGCCTAGCCAATCATACAGATGGCATGTGTTGAGGTGCATTGAGAGGCTCTGTGTGTCATTAGACAGGGTTCTGTTTCAAGGATGTGTTTAAATCTGCTAGACAAATCCCTCCCACAAGTATGTAGTAGTAATGTCACATACTAGGATAATGTCCTTACAGTGAGTTATCCATCTGATATGGCTCCTGCAGATAGGCAGCATATGCAATCAATCGGGGTCACACATTGCCCTGTATGCAAGGCACAGATCACTTCTGAGTAGTTTATATACCACATATGCTCGCCAGCTTAAATATAAATACCTATGTCACTAGATGGGTTGCAAACTGGCTCAAGGACAGAACCCACATGGTTAGAATTGCTGGAGCCATGTCAGACTCCAAACCAGTTACAAGTGGCGTCCCACAAGGTTCAGTCCTGGGACCTCTCTTGTTCAGTATATAATTCTCGGAGGTACAGGACAACATGGAAGGACTGTGGCAGACCAAGTTCACAGATGACTGCAAACTGGGCACCATAACTGACTCTCCAGCCAACACAAGCATCCTCCAAAAGGGCCTCATAGAAACAGACAGCTGGTGCCAGAGCCATGGCCTCAAGCTAAATGCCTAAAAGTGTATAGTCATCCCCTTTGGCAAAAATAAAGTGCCCACAAATTACCACATAGGTGGTAATCCATTAAGTACAGAAGAAGTAATTAGGGACCTGGGGACCCAAGTTGATAGCAATCTCTCATTTAACAACCACGCGGCCAAAGTGGTTAGAAAAACATTTTATATAGCCCACCTAATCATGAAGGGATTCACATCTAGAGTTGATTATGGCTCCCAGTTTGCAGTCGTCTGTGAACTTGGTCAGCCACAGTCCTTCTATGTTGGCCTGTACCTCCGAGAAATATATACCGAACAAGAGAGGTCCCCGGACTGAGCTTTGTGGGATGCCACTTGTAACTGGTTTGGAGTCTAACATGGCTCCAGCAATTCTAACCATGTGGGTTCTGTCCTTGAGCCAGTTTGCAACCCATCTAGTGACATAGGGGTTTATATTTAAGCTGGTGAGCTTATCTATAATGCCCAAGTGGGTTATTGTATTGAAGGCTTTTGCGAGGTCCAGGTAGGCTGTGTGGACCACCTTCCCTTCGTCAATGGCCTTTGTGACTGTTTTAAAGAAGTTGACCAGGTTTAAGAGGCAGGATCTGCCCTTAACAAAGCTGAACTGGGTAGGATTCAGTGTCTGTAGGTCCCCAATATCTTTATTTATGAGGTCCATGATGATCCTTATGGGGCGATAGTTTCCAGGGTCCGTTGAGGCACCACCTTTGAGGAGAGGGACCACTGTTGCTGTACGCCACTCTTTGGGTACATATCCTGTAGTAAGGCTGAGATTGAACAGTAGTTTTATGTTTGGGTTTAGCTCTTCTTGGAGTTCATGTAGGACGCAGCCCGGGACACCATCTGGTCCCATTGATGCTGTGTTTTTTGCTTTGGAGAGGAAGGGCTCTTACCTGAGCATCTGAGATGTCAGGGGGGCAACACTCTGCTGGGATAGATATTTGCCCTTTTGGTGGGGAGGGGGGGAGAAGTTTTTGCTGAACCTGTCAGCTAGGATGTTGGCAATGTCTGTGGGTTCGGTGTATTTTTTGTCATTTTGGACTAATTCTGAGCATATCTGGGAATTCCCACCCAGGTTCCTAACATAACTAAAGAAAGCCTTGTCATTATCCTTAGTGTCCTGTGCAATTTTTCTCTTGAAGCTGGCATTAGACGATTTTATGAGTGCCCTTAGTTTTTTGCTAATACTGATCAGAGATGCCTTCCCTTTTTGGGATTTTGCTGTATCATGTAGTAGCTTCCTCCTTCTATTGTATAGTTTGTTTATGGCTGGGGTCCACCAGACAGGATGTCTGCTTTTGGATGATTGGATCTTAGTTTTATTTGGGATTGCATGATCCATGCATTCCTGAAGGTGTTCATAGAATGCATTTATAAAGGATTCTGCGGTCTGGGCCATATTTTCCACAGGCCCGGGGGATTTGAAGGATTCCACCTCGGTTTTGAGGAGTGTGAAATTTGCTTTAAAGAAGTTTTTCACTGTGGTTTTCTGGGTAGGGGGTGGGGTCGGGATGTGAATATCAAGTGAGATCAGTTTATGATCTGATCTTACCAGTGAGGGATACACTTCTGGTCTGGAGCATAGAGTCCCCATGTTGGTGAGTATCAGGTCCAGTATGTTTTCCCCTCTTGTGGGAGTGGTAACAAGTTGTTCCATAGCATTTGAGTTTTTGAATTCTAGGAACCTTTTTGCTAGGGTGTTGGAGCTAGAGTAATGCTCTCAGTCTATGTTTGGGTAGTTGAAGTTGCCCAATATAATGGCGTTTAGAGAGACCTTCATATTTTCCAGTGTTCTCAGGAAAGCCGAGTGGGGTTCCTGGGTTTGGGAGGGTGGTCTGTAGCAGGCTATAAACTGGAAGGCAGTTTTACCCACTGTTAGTTGATCATGGATAGTCTCTGATGCTTCGTGCTTTGCCACCAACCTGGAGGTGTGGGTATCTTTGATGAATATCGATACTCCCCCTCCTTTTGTGGTTCGGTCCAAGTTTTGGGGCCGAAAAGCATGGCATGAGGTATAACCTGGTAGTGCTGGGCTGCTCTCGGGAGCCCTGAACCAGGTTTCTGTTACTGTACAGATATCGATGTTCTCCATGCTAAGGAGAGTTTCAAGTGTGTGCATCTTGAGGTTTAGACTTCTGGAGTTGAGTAGCATTACTCTTAGTTTCTTATCCCTTTTGATACCTATGGAGGTGGGTTTGTCTTTTGAGCCTTGCCTAAAAAATGCACTATGGGGGTAGCAAGAGCCTTTGCCAATATCCGAAAGCCCAGAGGTGACAGGTGCAAGCCGTCTTTAGTGTAGCATCGTGGCTTGTCGAGCGTATCATCCCAGGCTGGCAGGCATTGGATCCCTTTTGAATGACACCAGTACTTAAGCCAGTTGTTGAAATTGATCATCTTGTCTTCATATTGTGGCATCATTCTTGATGAGGGTAAGATGCTACTCAAGGTCAGGGTCATACTGGCCTGGGCTATATGCTCAGAGAGCTCCTCTATGTCTCTTTTCATGTAGTCCAGGGAGGTACGTCTCAGGTCATTCACACCAGCATGGACAATGACTGAGTCATATTTGTACTTGCCTTGGAGTGTCCTGAGTGCTTGTGTTATGTGACGGATCCTAGCGCCTGACAGGCTGCTCACCGTGACCTTCTCCTTGTTTAGCCTGGTGAGTGGGACGTCAGTGTGCCTGACAATAGAGTCACCTGTTACAAGTGTATCAGCTGTGTTGTTTAGCCTTAAAGGCTGTGACTGTTCGGCACACTGGCTTTGTGAGATATGTGGTGCACGTGTTTTGTTTTGGGGTAGCGGTTGCTTGGGTGTCTACTTAGGAGGTCTCTGCTGCTTAGGCAGATCTATATTTAGAGCCTCCGAGTATGTTTTTGTGTGATTATGTGTTTGGTTTGCTGTCGTGGTAGGTCTATGTGAGACTGGAATTGTAGTGAGTGTGGTTTCCTTCTCCTCCTGACTGGTTATGACAGTACTGAGTTGAGAGAGCTTAGCCTCCAGTTTGGCTATATGGTTGCATCTCTCACATGTGTTGGAATTTGTTGGGAGGAGGAGAGGGTTGTCTGTGTACATGAGGCAGTTGTAACATTGCCTCAGGATTCTCAGAGGTTTCCCTCTATGGCTTCATTTTTGGGCAATAACTATTTTTTCAGTGCTGGAAATTTTGCGAATCCTATCCAGGATGAACCATTGGTGAGTTCTTTGTCCACAATGATTAACGACTTTGACTATAAACTTTATAAATGCAGGAAGCTACAACTTGAGGTAGCTTACCTTCAGGAGTGCATTGATAAGCATATTGTTCCCAAGGGATTACGCCAGTGGCGTTTTCCTATGGGTTTGGTGGAAGATTCCACTTTCTATTCTGAATTGCTTTCACTGTTTGACAGACAAGGTTTTGAGTTTTTGACAGCTTTGATTAATTTTTATAATATGGAAATATGTGACTTTAAAACTGACTTAGAAGTACTTGAACACCAGATTTTAAACCATGGTGACTTTATGTCATTTAAATATGACTATTCTCACATTTATAACAGTATTGAGGCCACCATGGAGAAGCTGCTGACTGTCAAAAAGAAAAAAATTGCACGTGATGCTAATGATTATGCCAACAAAAAAGCATACCCTAGACCCCCTGTTTTTAATTCTCTTTTGGTCAACGCCCCCAACCAATTAGTGTGACTACAGCATGTGAATGAACCAGGAGCACCACAAAATACCACCAACGAGCAACCTTCGCAACATTTGAGGCGTAGCGAATGGCTCATTAACATCCACGCTCTTTAGGGGCAATATTGTGGCCCACAACAACAACAACGACAATGGGGCATTTGATGTTGACAATACTAATGAGGATGAAGAGGTGGTCTCTAACCAACAGGGTTTTCAGAATACCCTGAAGGGTCAAAAGAACAACTGTCAAGGGAACAGAAAACAACCCCCCCAACGGAGCAAGAGGAGGCAGAAGAGGAGATAGTAACTCAACATCCCTATAGACCCGGACCCACTGTTTGTAAAAGCACTGAAGGAGACTTTAGTATATACAATTACACTGAGTTGTACATTACCCGGGAATGGGTTAATTTCTTTTCTAAAGGTTTAACATTTGTTCCTAGCAGAAAAATGAATTTTTCAAAAACACTCATAGATCTAAAACTATATGTTCGTAAGTTAAATCTTAATGTATTGCTAGGTAACTATTCTTTATTGACTAATTCTTAAAGGGTCTCTAGTGTTTTTTACCCTCCATTGCACCCCAACTTGAGCCTTTTTAAAAAAATGTGTGGACTCTACACCAAGATAATTTTGGACAGGGTCATAACAACTCTAACATCACATCAACTGAACATGACTTCATTCACCTGCTTAACACCTGCGACATTCGGGCAATGAAACCCGACAAGGGTGGGGGGCTGGTGTTGATGAATCATAAATATTACGTGGTTGCTATGAGAAAACATTTAAACTCTGAGGTCTATAAGAAAGTTTCACTTAATGAACTAAATTTAGCTTATAGGAAGGTTAGAACTATTTTAGAAGACTTGTTTCTTGAGTCACTTATCGATGTCGACTTGCATCAATACTTATCCATTCTAGCCCCAAGAGTGCCAGCTTTTTTTTGGAATTCCGAAACCACACAAGTCAATTTCAAATCCACCTTTTAGACCTATTGTTGATGGACGTGGGTCTATAACTTATGCTTGTGCAAAGTACGTAGATAGTCTATTGAAACCTTTGATTGATAAGGAAGTACAAATTTGTAAAGATTCGTGGGCCTTCCTTGGTAATATAGACAAATTGTATTTTCAAGCAGACACATGTTTTGTCACTATAGACGTGAAAGACGTTTACACTGTAATACCTCACCATTTAGGTTTAGAATGGATTAGAGGTTTCTTGTTTGTGAGAAAAGTCCCAGACAGTACTATTTACATCATAGAAACCTTGTTAGAACTGGTGCTTTCTTACAATTTCTTAGCATTTGAAGGGGACGTGTTTTTGCAAACATCAGGGGTAGCTATGGGCTCCCCTTGTGGAGGGAGCTTCGCCAATGTCATCATGGCACAATGGGAGAATACCTTGTTGTTTACACATCCAACATTTAGGGAACATGTCTCCTGGTACACTAGATACCAGGATGACATGTTCCTTATGTGGAAAGGCCCAAAAGAATGAGTTTCTCTGTTCATTTCAGACATTGTAAAATTGACTAATTTTTTTGATTTTACGTACGAAGTTGAAGAGAGCAGTATTAACTTCTTGGACGTTCTGTTATATAAGGATTTTTCCAATCTAAAATACAAGAGTAAAATTTACAGAAAACCTACATACTCCAATGCTTTATTGCATTATGACAGCTGCCACCCCTTCCATCAAAAGAAGGCCGTTGTAAAAGGGCAAATGGTGAGAGCAGCAAGAATGGTCATGAATTTTTGTGATTTTTTGGCAGAATGTCAGAATTTAGAAAAAATGTTTGTTAATAGAGGATACCCAAGCAATTTAATTGTTAAGGTTAGAGAGGAAGTGGTGCTTAAAAGACATGAGGGTCACTTTAAACTGCTATTGGGAGCTATTTGGTCAAAAGAAACATTAGTAAATATTGAACAAGACTTTGAAGGTGACTTTCCCAATGACAAAGTCTTACCAACTACTTTTTTATGTACATTCTCAGTGGACTATGCTTATATTAGGCAGATATTGAATAAAAACTGGGGGGTGGTTACTGAGGATTTAACTTTGAGCGGGAAATTGGGCATGCAGCCAAAGATTACCTATAGAAGGAATTTAAGCCTTAAAGCTTTACTCCAAAAAAGAAAGAAATCGCAAGGGTCAGGTTCCAATGGTATGTCAAAGTGTAGGGCATGCGCTCAATGTAAAAACATTCGAGTAACTAAAGAGGTCATGATCAATGATAAACGATACTTTATTAGGGGGAGATTCAATTGCGAATCTAAAGGCATGATTTACGTTGCTACATGTGACCGGTGCACCGCCTTTTATATAGGCAAGACCGAAAGAAAACTAAAACAGCGGGTTTATGAGCACGTTTATGCCATAAGTAAAAAAGACACAAACAATGCTTTGGCAAAACATATAATCGAGCACTCAGACCACTGTTTTAAATTTGTGGTCTTGCATTGCAGATGTCCTGACTTAAGAGGTTGCCCTTGGCAACTTCTTTTGGAAACAGATGAGCTAGACTGGCAGATCAGGACAACTGCCTATATACCCCCTGGTCTTAATGAACAAATATCAATTAAATGTGTACTCAAATTACTGTCTTTGAGACGCTGAAAGGTTTAAATATTTTTTCTTATATTTTTCTTATATTTTTTCCTTTGTTTTCTTCTCTATATATTTTTTTACCTATTTTATATCAAATGTATTTACACTACACATGTTTGATTGTAAAAAGCCATTTTGAGATGTGAGTTAAAGCTCTTTGAAAAGGTTTTTATTACTAGGCTTGGCACAATGTGTGTATGCGGATTGTACCTTTAATTTTTATGTTTGTTTAGCAGCTGAATTTAGGTAATTGGTTGCCTTGTTAATTGTTAATCAATAATTGTTATGTGGAAGACTATTTAAATGGTCTTAATTGACTTATTTTTTATCTGAAGAAGGTGAAGTATTGGTTTTACCAAAAGCACTAAGAGTAAATTGTTTTTTCTACTGTCATCGGCTCTGTTTGTTTTTATTGGTTTCTCACACGTCTTTTAAAGTTCTAAGATTCTCAGGTTCACCAGCTGGACCAGAGAGGAGATTGACAACTGACCTCTGGACATGCTAGAATAATATTGGGAATTCCTTTATAATTGAAAACAAGGGCCAATGGGGAGTGAGGGTGTAGTGCTTTTAATTTTTAGTGCTGACTTATATAATTGCTTTAGTGAGCAAGTGCCAGGTAACTTAAGTGCAACGTGTTACAGGTAACTTAAATGCAAAAATGACAAACAGTAACTTTCTTTCAAGTGAAACAAGGAAATAAGTACAGTAAGCAATGCAGATATCACTAGGGATCCACAGAAGCGCTGAGGAAGCCGAGTTTTAGGTGGAATTAGCATTCCAGGGAAATAACAAGCAAACAAAAAGCAAGCATACAAACAAAGCTAGATTCAGCAGGCCTGGATCTAGTCTATGCTACAGCAAACAAGGTGTACCAATTTCAGTAAGAAACAGTTCAGATATGCAGGCACTATAAACCTTTAACCAGAAATTCCCAGCTCAGAAGGGCAGAGTCCAGCCTCTCCTCCCACAAGAGTGCAGACCACGAACCTTCTTAATGTAAAATAACTGGCCTGAAGCTCAAGTGCATAAACCAGAACTAATACACTTTAGGAATAACAGACACTGAGCTCTCAATCAGCAGTTCCCAACTTAGAAGGATGAAAGCTACCTGCCCTGCCACCACAGTGCATGCCACAAACCTTCCTAATGTAAAACAACTGGTCTGAAGCCCAAGTGCTTAATCCAAAAGACTTAGAATGATAGCTACACTTTAATCAAGTTACAACCAAGCAGTAATAAATACAATTGAATAATTTAAAGAATGCCTGGATTAGTGCTCAAGTTATACAAACAAAGCTAGATTCAGCAGGCCTGGATCTAATCTATGCTACAGCAAACAAGGTGTACCAATTTCAGTAAGAAGCAGTTCAGATATGCATGCACTATAAGCCTTTAACCAGAAATTCCCAGCTCAGAAGGGCAGAGTCCAGCCTCTCCTCCCACAAGAGTGCAGACCACAAACCCTCTTAATGTAAAATAACTGGCCTAAAAGCCCAAGTGCTTAAACTAGAATTAATACACTTTTAGAATAACAGACACTGAGCCCTCAATCAGCAGTTCCCAACTTAGAAGGATGTAAGCTACCTGTTCTGCCACTACAGTGCAGACCACAAACTCTCTCAATGTAAAACAACTGGTCTGAAGCCCAAGTGTTGAATCTAAAAGGCTTAGAATGAGTTACATCAAGCAGTAATAAATACAATTGAGTACTTTTAAGATGACGCAAAAGCAAAATAAAGTAGGAAGAAACACAAGTACAGTAAAAGCAGATGATTTTTTTTTTTTTCAGAAAAGTAGCAAAAGCAGTAGTAAATACAATTTTCATGCAGTGCAAGCTGGCACACTTGAATATGTAGCAATATTAGTCCACACACAGTTTGAGAAAATGTAATTAAATTAAAAAGGATTAAAAGCAAGTGCAGAAAGGGTTAATAAGGTAGAATGCAGTAAAGAGATGGGCCTGGGGGAGTGTCTTAGATCAAATCTACAGTTGGGCGGGCACTGCAAAAGCCACCAAATTTAAACTACAGTCAAGAACTGGGAGGGGGTGGGGAAAAACAGTTTCAACACAGATGTGAGGAATGTGCAAATTATAAAGCCAAAAAATATATACTGTTTTCTCTCTCTCTCTCTCTCAATATATATATATATATATATATATATATATATATATATATATATATATATATATACAACAGATATCTAAGGAAACAATTTAGCTCTGTAATACAGCATAATACAGAAAAGTATACTCAGCTCTATATATTTGCAGATAGTTCTGTAAGGCTGTCTCTCAAACTAAGGTTCCAGTTTGAATGAAAATTGTTAATTAACAGGACACACAACACTAGCTCAATTATATAGCAGAAGACAAGGCAGGAAATGAGGGGGGTGGGGAAAAAGTTTCAACACAGATGTGAGGAATGTGCAAATTATAAAGCCAAAAAATATATACTGTTTTCTCTCTCTCTCTCTCTCTCTATATATATATATATATATATATATATATACAACAGATATCTAAGCAAACAATTTAGCTCTATAATACAGAATAATACAGAAAAGTATACTCAGCTCTATATATTTGCAGATAGTTCTGTAAGGCTGTCTCTCAAACTAAGGTTCCAGTTTGAATGCAGATTGTTGCATATTTCTGCCATAAATGGGCCACTTAGTGACCTTTAAAATGACAGTGTCATGGATGTCTAAGGGGGTGCTTTGTACATGTTCATAGGATCATAGGAAGTTACTAGGCTATTGGCCCTGAGGCCTTTACAAGCCTAGCCAAGCATTTATCCCATGTTATGACAAGTCAGCACCCGATGCCCCTGTCCAGCTGGGACACAAGTGGAATCCCAGTGGTGTATTTTCTGGTCCCTATCCAGTTATCCAGGTTGCGCTTAGAAAGGGTTAATGAAGTACTCTGCTTGATGCAGACAGGGAGTCTACTCCACAGGAGGGGGAGTCTCTGGGACACAAATTCTGTCCCACCAATAAGTCCTATTAATGTCACAAACCAGGTTGAGGTCACGCATGTGGGTTATTTGACTTGTGGATATGCAACAGTCCCATCAATGTGGGTTCTGATATTGCTTTGTATGCCAGACAGAGGTCACATCTGAGGAGTCTGTATGAGACTGAGTAGAGGGAGAGGGACATGTTGCCTGATCAGGTAATATAGTCAGATGTACCCTCACTTAGGTCCTCACTCACTGCCTCAGACATGTCCACAACATATAACAGGCATGCTTCCCCCAGTTACACATCCAAACTGTGTGCAGTCAAATGTGTGTAGATCACACATATGTGTGCGTATCAGCTCCATGATGATTTCCCCTAAAAGCATACAGAGATGAATATGTAGATAAACAGGTGTATAGTTCTGTTGGTCAATGGATGCACCACCTCTATGCAAGAGTATAACACTAGCCATTGACCACCCAGCTGGTGTGCAGCCAGTGGTTGTCAGTATGATTGCAAAAGTTGCCAATGGTGTTAGTAATCCTTGTCATATCATATGTTGGCTACAGACTGGTATGTTAGCATGTGCAATAGAAGCTGTGTATCTTCCATTGAGATGCCAGTTATGAACTGTTCTGTAAATATGGAAGTTATGGGACAGGTTGTAAGAATGTCATGTGTCACGTGTTGGAGACAAGGGAGTGTAGCTGACACAGACAGTGTGGAAGTACAGGTAAGGTATGAGTACAGACCCATATGTGGCATCCTGACATATGAGGTCAGCTACAACCTAGGCCTGTCCTTGGAAGCCACACATGTAACTATACACTGTGCCTTGTGATTCTGCTTTGTGTGGTTGGCTAATTTTGTCACTTACCATGTCTACACAATATCACAACAACACTATGTGCTTATTTTAGATGAGGAGGTAGTGTTTCCATGTTAGGGGGGAACCACATCCCAACTGGCACACAACACTATCAACCTGGTATTGTACAGCCTGCTAATGGCAGGTGTCCACTAGTCAGGTTTGCTGAGTCATGATGAGCCTTTGTCCCTCCTGTCCCATACAACTGAGGTTGTGGAGTTGTAATGCTGCTGACATAATGTATGGGTGTACAGCTACACATACTTACCTCTCCCATCTGAAGGGGGAGGTGCAGTCATGGTATGTCAACCATCCCATAGAAGGTAATAAATGTTTTTTTTCATATATATGTCTGTATTGTCTGCAAGGGGGGTGCATGATGGTTGTTCTAAGGAGACTGATCTGTGGCCTGATCCCACCAGGGAAGACCTTACATTGGGGGGGGGGGCTGTAGTGGTCACCCATAGTGGTAAACACATGATGCAATACGTTGGTTCCTCATATGAGGATGTCACAGCACTGATCCAGGGCATGGTAGGTAAGGAATTGGACCATTCATTGGGCAAGTGAGGTGCAGCACGACTAAGCGACACAGTATGTACATATTACACTTGTCTAATGTGTATGTGTGTATTTTGTGTAGTCACCTTGCATGACTCTCTTGTTGTAAAATACTGGAAGTAACAGCAATACTTACTTGCACAGAGGATAACTAGCATGGAGTGCCAAACTGTGTCCCCAGGTCTCTGAATCATGTCATCTAAAATGCCATGATAGGAGTTAGCATGGATATGAGCACTAACACTGTTGTACACCTATTGACACTGGACCAAACACTGCTACTGTTGCTCAAGGCCTGATCATCCCTACTGACTGTGATTGGCAGATCTCATTGACTGTTACACTATGCAATGGATGCTGGATATATGTCTCACTCCACCAACCGTGGACAGACAAGGTGTATGACAATAGTAGACTATCAGGCCATGCTGTAAACTGTGTATGCCATGTACAGAGTGTTATGTCAGCTGTTGGATAGGCAAGTGTCTGAGAGTCATACTCTGGGAACATAGCATTTGGAGACCAATACTGCAATGATGCCAGTCACCAGTGGAGTTCACTTTCCTCCATTATTGGTGTACCCCTTCTCGCTATATGGACATTACTGGAGTGAATAGCCTTCATCATCACAGAGGGTAGGTCTGTACCAAAAACATTACATAGAGCTGTGTGTGCTACAGTCTGCAGCTGCTACTGCAGGCAATACACATAGGCAGAGAGTGTGAACACTTTTGTGGACAACAAGCCGTAGGAGTAACTGTGTCAGCTGTGTCAGCCTTGTTGTAGAGGCAGAGCCAGACTGAGGGTACCCTTTACACTCCAATTAAGGCATGTGTTTAAGATAAGTATGTTAGGCAACTGTGCCAATAACAGAGTGCTAGGCCACATATAGTTTTTCTATATGGATATGTGCAGTGTGTTCCTACCTGTAGGCCTGTGACTTCCAGCACTGAGAAATAGTCATTGCAATGATTTGTGTGGATAGAGAGTGGATGAGTCATTCGTTGATTGCTGGCTTCACAATAAGGTAACTGAAATGGAAAACACCACTGGATTTGAACCCAGGACTGATGCAAGGCATCTAACAGACTCAGCTACTGATTCTTACAACAAGTGTATTTGCAAGATATATGTAAACACATACAGGGTGAGACAAACATTTTCTACATCCATCAGTATGTTCATGGCTTAATATGGATGGAGTTCTGCACCAGGGTCCCAGCTGAACGTGTACTTTGCCATTAATGCCTTCGCATGTGTCTTTTTACATATTGCTGGTAAAAGGCCACATCTACCTGCTATCATAGGCCTCAGCTCCATCCTTTATGGTGTCTTTGGGTTTCTACTGGTGTACTATTGCACCAGAGTCAAAGGTACACTCCCCTATTTTCCTATGACTTTTTATTCAAGTTTGTGAGGTGCAGTGCAGTGTGCAGCTCCACTGAAACATGCCAAATTACTGTAATCAGCAATTACTATGCCTTGTTTAAAACCACATGTTTTAATTAAGAGTTGAGTGGTGTGGTGGTTTAATGCAGTAGGCTGCAGGTATGATGGTCTTGAGTTCAAAACATGGGAGATAAAAAAAAGAAAAAGGGGGAGATAGGAATGTGGTGAAATGGGGTACAAGCAGTGAGAAAAACATAGAGGAAGGCAGGTAGGGATGTGCAGGAAGGGTGTAGGAGAGAACCATAGCTATCCATTTCATGTACAGCAATAACTGTGTGTTGTGGAATCCAAGTCCTATGTGCCTCCACAAGGCAGTAGCATGACTCATGTCCTCTCCCGTGGGACTGTCTCTACTGCTCTATCACTGGGCTGAGGGTTGCAATGGTGGAGTGTGGGCACCAGGGTGAGGCTGCCCCACCAGGTTGTCTGGTATGCCTTCAATCCGGCGCAGACAGTGGTCAAAGCCACAGAACATTATCCTGCACACTAGGATTGGCAGCTCATTATGGGTGACTATTTCCCAACAACCACCACTCTAAGAGGGGGCCAGGCCTCATCCCATGGGGCAGTATTACCCGACACCACTGGTAGTGCAGGGGCATTGGAGGGGGCACCACTGGTCTGGGTTCCAGACTGCTAGTAAATGAGGTATAGCATTAAGTTAAGGTTAGTTATAAACAAACCATTGTTAGTATTAACAGCATGGAACTTCATTTTAATTAACCAAAATACATATCAATGTATATTGTGTGCAATACAACATTAAATAACATAACAGTCAGTATGTTAACAGCACACTAGTAAGAATTAAAGCATAAGGCCAGCAACATGGTTGATTTAACAAGATATGTTAATAGTGAATCATAATAACACACAATAATAAAACACATTTCCCAAGATATAGTTATTTTAACAAATTATGTTAATATTAAAACGTACTAATAAATAGCAATACTAAATAAATGATGATAAGGAGTGGAGATAGAGAGAAAAACAGTCCATTAGTGACACTGAAGATTATATGCCTGAAAACAATGAAATATATACTCTGCAGGTGTGTATTATCAGTTTGTGTGTACAGTGACTATAAATCTCCTATAGCTAATGTAGCACATACATACCTCTCAAGCTGGTTGCATAGGACAGTATGGGCCAAGCAATAACATATGCAGTTACACAACTACACAGAACAGTTTCACATAATATGGACTTATATAACTACCAAGGTGTTCTTTAAACAGATTCGGTAATTCATCGCATCTCATGCAATGATTTGTGTGGTAATCATGTGACAGACGGATTACACAGTAGTAATTACAGTAGGTGAAATCATGACACTTGAGAGGCATGTTTGTGCATAGTGTATAAACTAGACAGTCATCATGCCTTAGTTGGCAAGTATGGAATAGAACCCAATAGCTGTGACTGCTGGGGACATCTGTAAATACTATGATAATTGATTGCAGCAACCTAGTACAGACATGCAAGGAATACAGCCATAGTGGACATAATTAGACAGCTTTATTTGTAAAGCAACAATGCTGCTTCACACTTTCTTGGTATTGCTGTGAAATATCTGTTAAGTCCACACACTATATTTGCCCATAACATGGGCTACCTCAACCATATACATTTTGTTCATGGGGTAGGTGGAAATGAGGGCATTTTGTGACTGATAATGACCTGGTTACAACCTTGTACCATACTCTGGGTTGAACAATACATGTTACAGGACATTCATACTGCATTCTTGAACTATTACAGTTTAATAATTGACTGCAGTGACAGTATAACATATATGCATGGAATACAACCATACTGCACATATTAAAACACATTTATTTATACATCAACAATACTGCTTATCAATATATTGGTACTGCTGTGAAATATCTATGAATTCCACATAAACTATCTGCTCATAACATGGGATTCCTCACCCATATACCTTTTGTTCCTGGGGTGGGAGAAAATGAGAGCATTATGTGACTGATAATGGTCTGGAGACAACCTTGAATGATAGTATGACTTGAACAAAATACAAGTTACAGGCCATTTCTTTTGAATTCTAGAACTATTACAGTGTCATAACTGACTCCAGTAACAGTATTACACACTTGCATGGAATACAACCATACTGCATATATTATAGCAGCTTTATTTGGGAATCAGCAATGCTGTTTAACACCTTATCGGTGTTGCTGATATATTTCTGTGAAGTCCTCACACAATATCTAACCATAGAGTGGACTACCTCACCCATATACCTTTATTACCTGAAGTATGAGGAACAGAGAGCATTATATGTTACCAACATTGGCGTGGAGACAGCCTTGGACCATACAGTGAGTTAAGAAATACAGTTTGCAGGCCATTATTTTTGTATTCTACGCCTATTACAGTGTTACACTTGACTGCAACAACCTTACAATAGACAAGCAGTGCGTACAGCTCTACTGCAATAGTTATGACAACACAATCCTACTGTACACCATTTTGCTTACTGTTACTGTTATTATTTGTTTAGTGCAATACAGTTATTGTTCATTTATTACACTGCAGCTCCAATTGCCCATTTATTGCACTACAGTTCTACTTGCCCAATTATTGCACTACAGTTGTACTTGTGTATACCTTATTGGAAAAACTACTTTACTCTTTCTTGCTTATTGCACTACAGTTAGCATTATAAATCTGTACTCACCACATTCGGAAGCACTAGAGAATCTCAACATACTGAAATGTCAACTGTCAGTACGTCGAGACGGAATAAATGAAAGTGAAGTTACACGAAACTGCAGTTTGTCGACTATGGAAATGCCAAATCTGCTGTTGTGGTGTCGCTTTTGTGATGTGCGGTGTGGTTTGTGGATTATCTGAGGTTTTAGGTAAGTGGTCTTTGTTTAAGTGCATTGGATAGGGAGGTTAGTGTGTGTGGTGGTGTTTTTTGTGTGTTTAGTGCAACCTCGGAGTTAGCATATATAAGTAGGGGGGTGCAGGTGGGCTTGCACCCTGCTTATAGGTAGGGTAGGTGTGTGTGTTATGTTGTGTTTTTGTGTGTTGTTTTGTTTGTTTTAGTGTAGTTAGGGAGGTGTGAGTGTGTGCATCTGTGTGTGTGTGTGTGTGTGTGTGTGTGTGTGTGTGTGTGTGTGTGTGTGTGTGTGTGTGTGTGTGTGTGTGTGTGTGTGTGTGTGGTCGCAATTGTGATATTCATAGTTTTGTGTGTTCGGGTATGTGGGCATTCAGCTATTCAGTCTCAAAATACTGAAATTCAATATTTTAGTATTTTGAGATTGTATAGTGAATCCTCACATTCATGGTGCAACCTGGCTAGGCACCCACATTGGGATTTAAAATCATGAGCCCTCTCAGCTGCAGCTGTTGGAAGAGAAGCACACCATTATGCATACCTGTTTTTCAGACATTAAGCTTGCATTTTGGTAAGACAGTGGACAACAGACTTACATATTTGCATTCCCATCTCATGCCTCTTGGACCCCG
Organism: Protopterus annectens; assembly: GCF_019279795.1. Classification (NCBI taxonomy): domain Eukaryota; kingdom Metazoa; phylum Chordata; order Ceratodontiformes; family Protopteridae; genus Protopterus; species Protopterus annectens. The sequence continues at coordinate 1,416,282,081 of NC_056726.1, forward strand.
GTGTCCAAGGTTCCCCTCTTTTTCTTTTTCAGGTCATCATATTGATGACAACACTGCTCACCTGTGTGGGGGGACAACAGTGGCACTGGTAAGTTTCCTGACTAATACGTCCCTGGCCTCTGGCTTACATTCTGAACCCTGGTTCCTGCCCTGCAACAGCCTGGGTTCATGGTTTTTAATCAGGAGCCCAACAAAGACCCTGGACTCCTGAATGCCCCATCTCTGTGCCCAAAAGCCCACACCTTCTCCAGCACCTCCTGCCATATCAACAGTCGATTGAACTCCAATAACTGATGCAGAATTCCTGCCTATTGCACTTAATATATTTTGTTTTCCCACCCTTATACGTCATTGAGCAAAATTCAAAAAAGCTCAACGTGCAACCCAGCTAAGCAAATCTGTTTTTTGGTTTTATAAACATCTTTTAATTTATCAAAAATAAAGGAGTCATTATATGTCTAGTAAAGAAATCAAATGGACGTTTTCAATGATGTTCAGATTCTTTTATGTTATAGCTCATTACAGTAATGTTTAGTTCTTCAGGAAGTGTTGATCCTCCTATTCAGCTTACTACTGTCATAACCTGGAATCTTACTTTTATAGTCTATTAAATCAGATATGTATATGTTTTTTACCCTTCTAAAAGATTTTCTGAAGTGCATATTTGCAATATGTGGCTGAAGTATTTATGCTACCTATATGTAATTACTACTAGGAAGTTGATTAGCTAACTTGGTGATTATACCTACCACCATCTTTATATATAATATGTTTTAAGTTTATATATTTCAATTTTTTTAAATAGAGGTTATATTTATATTTGTTTTTTAACTCTTATTTAAATAGGATATGCCTAATATGCTGCAACCATGATATTGCACTTTCATGTTGTACTGTGATATCATTCTAATTGCCTCTTCATGTATTTCTTCATATTTTACTGTGCTTGGCTGATGTTAAGATTTGAAAGTGATATCTGTAAACTAGCTAATAGTCAATTTTTTTTGGTTTCTCCTGAATCTAGCTACTTCATACATTAATTTAGTGGTGATATGCAGATAATAGAGGTAGGGTCCTCATTATTTTCTACATCTCTCATTTAAAATATAGACATGGGTGTTTTTATAAATTATAATCTGGTTAAACATTCATTCAGCTTATTTAACTGTGAAGTTTTTAATTGCTTAAGTGTCTTCCTTTTAAATGATAACAGGTTTATAGGTTCATAGGTAGGTACTAGGCTCTTGCCCCTATGGTCAATATAATCCTAGCCAAAAAGATACCCTGGCTTTTGCCACCCAAGATAATTATTTTCCTGTGCCCCTGTCGAGCAGAGCCACAGAGGTGATCCCCGGTGTCAATTTCCTATTTCCCATCCAATCATCAAGATTTTTCTTGAAGAGTGCAAATGAGGAGCTTTATTTGATATAGATAGGTAGTTTGTTCCAGAGTATGGGAAGTCTCTGGGACAGGAATCTATCCCTCCAGCATGTTCTGTTTATTGTAGTGACAAGGTTTAGGTCCCTAGAGCATGTAGCTCAGAGGGCTTGGGATTTCTTTAAGTGGAGCATGTCCAACAGCTCTGGATTTGACATAGCTTTGTATGTTAGACAGAGATCACCTCTGAGTAAGCAACATGCGACGGAGTAAAGCTGGAGTTTTTTTTAGACGGTCTGCGTAGGGCATCTGTTTGAGGCCAGTAATCCTCTTTGTGAGGTATTTCTGCAGCCTTTCCAGTTGTTGTAAATGTCTTGTGAGGTACATACCAAAAGGGGTGTTGTACTCTATAATGGGTCTAATGAGTGATGAGTAGAGGGGAACAATGACCACTTTTTTCCTGGATAAGAAACCTTTTGTAATGAGGTGTGCCACATAGAAGGATTTCCTGACTACTGTGGTGATGTGATTATCAATTTATTTATTTATTTGTTTATTTATTTATTTTATTTTATTTTACATTTGTTGACTGGGATAGTCCGACTGGATACATGTCCATTTTCAGAGGAGGCCTGGGGAGAAAAGCTCCAAGATAATAATTCGCATTGAACATTTAGTAAATGCTAGTTACAAGCAGATTACAGTCATAAGCAATACCAGCACTTAGCACATATAATACTAACTTATTATAAAACACTTTACGAAACATAACATTATTTTCAAAGTTAAACATGCATAACATTACATTCAGGTGTAAGACACACTGAGCAGCAGTTATACAATTGATTCTTCCTGAAATGGAGTGGCAGAAAAAAGTTAGTAGTTGAAGGTAAGGCACCTAAGAAATAGAGAGGTCAAAGGACAAACTACTGTCCACTTGTGTCCCAAGGTATCTTATCACACTTTTGGTGTTAAGTAGACTACCACCTATGTGGTAGCTCATGGGTACAGAGTTTTTACCAAAGGTGAGAGCAATGCACTTTATGGCATTGAGCTTGAGGCCATGGCTTTGACACCAGGCATCTGTCTCCGTGAGGCCTTTTTGTAGGATGTCCACATCATTAGGAGTTTCAATTATGGCTCCTAGTTTGTAGTCATCTGTGAACTTCATTAGCCAAAGACCTTCTGTGTTAGCCTGTACTTCAGAAAAGTAGATACCAAACAGGAGAGGACCCAGGACTGAACCCTGTGGTACTTCACTTGTCACTGGTCTGAAGTCAGATTTGGAGTCTGCTACTTTCACAGTGTGGGTTCTGTCAGTGAGCCAGTTGGCAACCCATCTTGTGACATAAGGATTTATACCAAGTTTAGTGAATTTATCTATAATTCCAGAGTGGAGGATGATGTAAAAAGCTTTGGTGAGATCTAGATAGGCTGTGTGAACCACCTTACCCTCGTCTATGGCTTTGGTGACTGCTTCAAAGAAGTCTATCAGGTTTAGGAAGCATGATCTGCCTTTTACAAACCCGAACTGGGTGGGATCCAGAGTTTGGAGATTACCAATGTCTTTGTGCATAAGATCCATGATGATATGTTCCATGGCCTTACAGACCAAGCTTATAAGGCTAATGGGGTGGTAGTTCCTGGGGTCCATGGAGGCTCCCCCTTTGTGGAGTGGGAGCATCTTGGTTCTGTTAGAGATAGCATGATCCATGCACTCAAGTAAGTGCTTATAAAGTGCATTTGTGTAGGATTCAGCAGTGGTACCTCTATTGTTCGTCTGCATAGGTGTCGTGAAGCTTGCCACTTCTGTCTTAAGAAGCGTGAAGTTGGCTTTGGAGAAATTCTTCAAGGTGGTTTCCCTAATGGGGGTGGGGGTGGAGGTGGGATGTGGATGTCTAGGGTGATTAGTTTGTGGTTAGATCTGACCAACGAAGAATTGACCTCTGGTGTGCAACACCATCACCCATGTTGGTAATGACCAGGTCTATGATATTGCTGCCCCTGTTGGGGGTGTGGATAAGTTGATCCAAGGCATTGGAATTTATGAATTTTCGAAAACGTTGAGCAAAAGAGTTGGTACATGAGTAGTTTTCCCAGTTAATGATGGGGTATTTGAAATCACCCATTATTAGGGTGTTAGATTGTACCCTAAATTTTTCCAGTTTATCAAGAAATGAAGAGTTGGAATCCTGGGGCATGGTGGGGGATCTGTAGCAAGTTACAATTTGAATTGCAGTCTTGCCCAGAGTTAAGTTGCACTTGGATAATCTCGGATGCATTATGCTGAGCAGCTAGCCTGGAGGTGTGGATATCCTTAATGAATATGGACACGCCTCCACCTTTAGTGTTTCGGTCCAGGTTAGGTGGCCGAAAGGTGTGGTACAAATTATAGCCTGTAATGCAGGGGTGCTTTCTGGAGCCTTGAACCAGATCTCTGTCACTGCACAGATGTTTTTAAGGAGTGCCTCAAGTGAATGCATTTTGAGGTTTAGACTTCTAACATTGAGTAGCATTACCCACAGATTTTGCTTGCTTGTACCTGTTAAGGTGGTAAATTTTTCATCTGAACCTTGCCTAAAAAGGCACTATAGGAGTGGCAAGAGCCTTAGCCAGTATCTGGAATCTCAAGGGCGACAGGTGCAGGCCATCTCTGGCAAAGCATAGTGGTCTGTCACTCATGTCATCCCAGGCAGACAGATACTGGTTCCCCTTAGAATGACACCAGAAGCTTAGCCAATTGTTGAAGTCAATCATTTTGTCCTTCTACTGTGGTATCATTTTGGGTGATGGCAGGATGCTACTCAGGGCTAGGGTCATACCTGCCTGGGCTACAAGATCGGAGAGCTCCTCCATGTCTCTTTTTATGTAGTCCAGAGAGGTATTCTCAGGTCATTTACACCAACATGGACAATGACAGAGTCATACTTGTACTTGTTGTGGAGTGACCTGAGTGCGTGCATTATGTGGTGGATCATGGCACCCGACAGGCAGCTGACAGTA
>NC_056726.1:1416297001-1416348292 GCF_019279795.1 Protopterus annectens
GCGCCAGGGACACCCAATCATGAATAGTTAACACCCTGATACTAGTGACAACTGTTTATCACTGCTGAAAAATCTCCTAAAACGTGATCATTGTTAAAATAAACAGTGCGTGCAGATCAAATATAACGCTTCACACACTGACTTGCTGCAACTGTTTCGTCCTTGCACTGGTCGTTGTTGACTTTTGGCACCGGGGAAACAAATTGAATAAAAGGAACAGGACAAGTACATCTGCATCTCCTAGTTTTTGAAAAAAAGACAGTCAGGAGGAGAGTGATGGTGATATCCTGAAGGATAACAGAACTTTTAGTGCTTTAAAATAAAATGGTCATTTATTTGATTTTCAGTGTTTAAAGACTCATTTCAAAGTCAGAGATTTTATTGTAATGCTTTTCTTCATTTTCATTGGAAATTAAAGCACCTGTTTTCTCCATATCCCAAGATGTGTATTTTTCCCCCAATGAGGTGATGTTTTCAAAGCATGCCATCTATCTGCTCCTGTTCCGGCCCCTTTGTCAAATGTTAGAACTCAGTGTGGCCCATGAATCAAAAAGTTTGCCCACCCCTGCCTTAAACCTTATGTAAAAGCACATGCACTTAAACACTGAAAATAATTTGAATTTAACCCTGTGTTTTACATTGTTTATTATTATTGTATTTTTTTGTGTGTGTATACACTTTTAATTCTTAATGAATATGCTGCTTAAAGTTGTGATTGGTTAACCATAGTATTTAAACAGCTTGTTGTATTGTATGCACTTTTGAAGTCTAATGAAGTGGTCAGGTGTACCATGAAAGCGCTCACTTTTTATTAAATATTTAATATTACTTTGCCTTTGGATCATTATTTTCTAATGGATTTGACTCTACACTGGATTTGTGTTTAAAATCTGGAGACTTTTATTGCCTGCAGCTGTGAGTGACTGGGGTTTTTGCTTGCAACTTTGACTCATATTTTATTTCTTCTGTCACTTTATTTTGGTATTTGGAGTTTATAACTTTTTCATGCTGTAGCCATACCTATTGAGTTGTGTGTACAGTTTGTTGTCACTGATATAATGCGGGGGGGGGGGGTGACAGTGATGTGTATTAAGAACTGTGGTAACCTTGCTGCATGACTTGCTCACATCTGTGCCCATCTTTATGTCTTTCAGGCATGATGACGCATGGAAGGCTGCCAGCCTACACAGCAGCAGAAAATGAAATCCTGCTGAATGAACTCATACAGCACTATGCAATCTTGTTTGGCCAGGCCACCCATGATCAGCGAGAGTGGACCGTCCTGTGGAACAACCTAGTCCAAAGGGTCAATAATGTCGGACTGCACAACAGCAGTTATGAGCAGGTCCGGCATCATTGTTCTGACCTGCTTTGCAATGCCTATCGGCATGCTGCTGCAGTCCGGGGGGATCACCTTGCCACAGGAAGGGACCTTGCCATCCATCCCCTTGACATGTATGGAGGAGCTCCTGGCCAGCCTCGTGGCACTTGCCCGTCTGGCCAGCCACCAACCACTGGACACCTTTGTGGAGGTGGGTGCCACCCACACACCAGCCGAGGAGTGTGCAGGTAAGGCCACAGGGCACATCAGTAGACCACTGTTGCATATACATCCACATCGGTACAGGTAAATCATGCATATCTGACATGTCATAGATATATTTTGTTGCTGCATAGTAGTGATAAACAGATGTCCATATGTGGTAGCATTGGTGAAATGTACTGTTGATGTATTGTAATACTGCACCCACCCTGTAGCAATGCCACAGGTGTGGCCACTGACTTTGCATCTCTCACCCTCTTATGTAGGTCCCTCCGGGATACCAACAAGGCAACAGCCTGTAGCTGATGAGTATGGTTTATGTAGATGCTTGCCAATACACCGGGCATGTAATGGCGATGGTATATTCCATGCACACATCTAACACACCTACCCAGAATGCATGCTGTACATGTGCACATATTGTTGCTGTGAAATGCACGGCATCACAGAGGTGACCATTATGGAGTATTGGAAGGGTATTACTATTACTCATGCCAAAATTTAATGCAAAGCTTTCGGGTTAACCACCCTTCATCAGTACATCTGATGAAGGGTGGTTAACCCGAAAGCTTTGCATTAAATTTTGGCGTGAGTAATAGTAATAGTGTTGGATTTTCTATCCAGTGTGACCTAAATAGTTTGTGACTGTATTGGAAGGGCATGTCAGACACCTGCATGATAACTAATATCCTGTCATTGCAGAATGTGTCCACAGGGAGTAACATAATAGTGGGAGACATGGCCTATGGTAGGGACATGTTTGGAACAACACCCATATATAGTGCAACACCAGTGTATATACCTGTAGGATAATGGCAACTGCTGCAGAGATACACTATTGCATAAGGCATTACAGTTTTCCACATTATCAGCTGGGACTAGGCTGTAACATGTGTTGCTCAGTGTATGGGACACTGCAAAGTGACACACATGTGTAGGGCTTACTTGTCATGCATTTGCAAAAAGGCTGAAGGAGGGGGGGTATCAGCATGACACACCAGTGCACTGCAGCAGGGATCCTAAGGATGCTAAGAATGGCTGTATCTGCACATAGTGAGGTTCCTGACCCGTAGCAGACGTAACTCTACCCCCACAGCAATAGTGATGGCAGTGGGTGAAGACCAAGGGATGTGCACATGAGTAGACCTTGCAATCATGCAGATTAGGGGGACATGTGTAGGACAGACTGAAAATACACTGGTAAATGCAGATGGCCCACACTGGTTTACCCCGGCCAGGAGTAGTGACTGCTGTAGTACACACAAGAGGTGTGACAAACTGTCATGATAAGGGAGTGCACACATATGCCCACTATGTGTGTATGCATTGCGGTCAGCATCTGCACACCTAACACATTCTATAGACACTGCATGTGAATGTACAGGGCATATGTCTAATATCGGGCTCATGTACTGTTAAGATATGTGGTAATGTAGTCCCATGGCAGATCAAGGATGGGTGCATCATATCAATAAGGGTGTGTACACCCCCCATAGCCATGGTATGCTCTGATGGTTGTCAGTGTAAAAGTATTAGATTGGCCATACATGGTCCACTGATGTTGAGAGTTGTAAATCAGACATCAGGCATTCACAAATGACATCCATTCACATATCATCCCAGGTATGTGTTGCTGAAAAACATAGGGGCTGTGAGCATTAAAGCTGACATAACAGAAACAGTTGTACACATTTAGCAATGGGCTGTACACCTGTGAGGTGTGGTGCACAATACATGGCAGGTTGCAGAACAGGTGCACAGCAATACTGTGTACATGGGTGCAGTGGTATCCAGGAGAAGGGGCATTAACTAGGGACACAGCACATGCATCACACACATGTATACTGTTGCTAGCATGGATTGACTATAGTTGCACTGCATGCTGTCGGGTACCATATGTTATGCATGTTAACAGATGGGTAATAGGAGGACTGTGTGTACTATCATTGTGCAACCTCACCTGTATGTGTGTGAATGCATCCTGGTGGGTAGTTAGTTTGTCTACAGGGTCACTCTGGTGAAGTGGAGGGAGGTTGATGCATGTGTGCATGTGTGTGTACTTGTGTGGCTGGCCATGTATGCACATATGTGATTGTGGGGTGTTCATACAGCAGTACCTCCATTTGGGATTGTGCAGTACATGGACATGGACTGCCACATTAAACACCAGGAATACTTGTCATGTATGTAATCACAGGACAGCTGATAGTATAATATGGTCTGTAGCATGGATCAGGCATTGAGAGGGAAGGTAGACACCAGGTACACCCTTAATATCACTTTCAGCAGAGAGGTCACCTACAACCCATGTATGCAGCACTACAGATGCATTGGGGAAGTACTAGTCAATACCAGGGAGAATATCCATATATTACAGTTGTCACATGATAGGCTGATTGAGCAGCATATCTGGCATGTACTGAGCATTACATACACATGACACACCAGTGCATGACATTATGGAGAGAACATAGTAGCCCACACATATAGGGGTCATGCTCATGATGTCCAGACATACACAGGGTGAACACCGAATGACAGAAGTGAAGCCATCTAAAACCACTAAACACAGGTCAGGCAGGTAATGTAGTAATAGGTCTTGTGTTGTGATCACTTATGTAGGCATTTAGGCATTTAGAGGACTGATATGTTAATGAGTAGTATCAATGTGCGTATGTTACCAAGTGTGATGCAGGATGGAGTACACATGGACATATACGTGGGACTGTCTGTAAAGTCATGGACAGGTAGGTGTGACGGTGGTGTGTGTGTGTGTGTGTGTGTGTGTGTGTGTGTGTGTGTGTGTGTGTGTGTGTGTGTGTGTGTGTGTACTGTTAAGCAAAGCTGTACAGATTTTAAAGTGCATTTATTGTTTTCCTCCACAGGTGGCGAGGTGGGTCAGGGTGCCTCCTGCATGCAATCTGATGTTGATGTCCATACACACACCAAAGATGATGATAGTATTGTTGAGGCACAGGTGGGGTTGTCAGAGGCTGAAACTGCACCATTATTTGACATCCCCCATTTAGCCACCCCAACCCCGCACACAGTTTCAGTGCCTATACATACCACATCACCAGTGGCTATAACAGGGGGACAGCTGGCATTTGGTGGCAGTACACAGGAAAGTGTGGTAACCATGCCTACTGTGTCTGGTCACAGCAGGCATAGCCAGATGTCCAACAGGGCACCACATAGGCAGATGTCCCAGGGTGCTCGTGGTAGGGCCACTAGACAGCATGCCCCTGGCAGATGCGACATAGCTGGTACCAGCAGCCGCATGTTTCAGGCTTCATGGTGGCACAGGCACATATGGAATGTTACACCAAACAGGGCCTGAAGCTACAGAGGGCTGCTCTCACACCTGCAAGTGACAACTTCCGTGTACTGTCTCATGCCATCCATGCTTATACCGAGCTCATGGATAGATGGTCTGGTGAGATGATGGCCCTCATCGACCGTGGTATGTTTGTGCTTGAACGTGTGGTGGGGGTATGGTGATGGCTGCGTGGATGTAGGCCAGCAACACCAACAGCTGGCAGTCAACATGGATGTGCTAGGACACCAAAGGCCTCCTGCTGTGGCAGTAACATCCCTGGCAGTGCAGGGGGGTGCTGTCCACACCACAGCAGGCCACATGCACGTTGTCCTGGCCAGTCCCAGGAGGGACCTGGTACCAGCAGACATTTGTCATCATCAGGTGAGAGTAGCACATTGAAGCTTGTACCTGGATGTGCCCATGGAACCCCTGGAAGGCACCGTCCATTTGTCCATGGCCGGAGGCAGTGAACTGCACACCCTGCTGGGTATGGTCTGCAGCTGTCCATAAATACCTGTGTAGGGCAGCCACATGGCAGAACTGTGTGCATGCATACCCACACATTATACAAACATACCTAGGGCAACTCCATACCTACACACACACCATCCCCACGCCCAGCTCACCTCAGTACACCCCTCACCCACACACATGATATCAAATGTATGGCCCACCCTCAGCCTCTGGCAAACCAACAGCACATCCTGTGCATATGATGATACCTGTTCTACATCCCTGTCATCCATACCATCGATGCAGGGACAGGCTAATATGGTTCTGATGCACATGGTGACTGTACTACAGTGTCCCACAGTACTGCAGTGTAACATGTTGTAAGGAGTAAAGTGTAATGCATATATGTCAGGTAGTGTAGCCATCCAGCAATGATGCATTATAGCTGTTAGTAACACTGGTTGATTGTGGTCTCTATAATGTTATCCATTTGTGTTGTAGGTGTATGTGACAGCACGAGGATGGTCTGCAGTCATATTCTACCATGGGGTATGGCACTGTGGTGACACCATGGCTGTGACATATCTGGGGCAGAGTTGAACACATGTAGATCCATCCACATGCATACATCCACGTACACTGTTACTTGGCAACACTGAGACTAGACCCCTACCTAGGTATGTAGTGATACTGAAGTGTGTCACTTACATTGCACACACCACACAGCATTTAGGGTGAGGTGTGTTCCAGGTTACATGTTACATGCAGAACATCCCCAGACATGCACAGTATGCTAATGGGGGATATAATGGGTGTATATAGACAATACGTAGTGTGACATACCTTCATGTACACATTAACAGACACATAACAGGCAGACACACATCTTAGAAACCAGGGCCTATCACTGCTAACTAACTTGACCATGTGTCCAATGTGTTACAAGTAGGCTGCACACAGCACATGCATAACTGGCCTGGAATGTGGTATCAGTTACCTGTATGGTTGATGGTGATAGTGGTAATCATAATGTGGTACATGGGACATATACCGGGTGTACCTTGGTGTAATGACAGTGTACACAGCACCCACATCCCCCAGTGGATATTGTACTCCCTGACACCCATGATGACACGCTGATATACCCACCATCACACATTGGCCACAATTGAGATACAACCCATTGTAGATCCCAACAGTGGTACTACAGGGATATGCATCTGATGCACATGCCACACACAAAGCAGTGTGTTGCATTGTCATGCCTTACCTATGGGCAGCAACAACACTATCTGTACTACCATGTGGCAATAGGTATTGTAGTAGGTGTATGTGGCCTTGGAATGCTGTACTCTACAGATAAATGGACATGCCCACATACCCACACTTGCCAGAACACAATGGGTATCCCATGCCTAACAACCCATTTGTACAACACTGTTGTGATGGTACTGCAAGGCTCATGTAGCCGGTATGGGGAGGAGCGTAACAGGGTACATGTAATATTCCATACAACAACAGCCACAACTGGCTATGGAAATGGGTGTTGTTGTGATTGAGAAGGCCCTCATGGAATTCCCACATACAGGTGTGCTAACACACAGACACTGTTATACTCAGTCATGCACACATAAACATGTGTCAGTACTGGGGTGCATCTCTGCAGGTGGCCATAGCTGTGTACCTAGCTATTGTCCAAGGTGAAATGGGTTGTGTAGGGGTTGTGTGCATAGTGGTATCCTGCCACCTGCCATGTGGCAGCAGGCAAGCCATTGACAGAGACTACTGTGGTGACCCTCAGGGTGGAAGTGACATACATCAGCCATTCCACCAGGTGCCTCCTGCACATGGCCACTGAGGTGATCAAGTTGACATGCATGTAATATGCATTATAATACATGGTTAGTGCCTGTAATGGAGACCTGTACCCAAGCATGTTCAGTTGATTGTGGTAGTGTAGTGGAGGTACCCATGGCATGTGATGCATACAGGGTATTATCTCCAATATGTGCCAGCTCTTACACAGCTGGGCAGACATGTCAGTGTCAATCAAGCTTAGGATGCCTGTACATATCCCAGCAGGATACCTGCCATCTGCACATCTGTACAGGGACTGGCAGTCATCCGCTTGGCAAGTAGCTATGCCGTAGGATGAATGTGTTGACAGATAGACATTTGACAACAATATGTATGTCATAACTACATGTCAAGAGCCCTCACTATCATGGGCTGAACAGACAATAGTCTACAGTTACATTTCACATTTCAGATCATTATCCAGTAGGGGTTATATACTGTGAAACAGCTCACACATCAGGGATACAACAAGGAGGCCTCAGAGTCCAGCTATGCCTGTAGGTGTGGCTGTTCTCAGTAATACATTTAGCACTCTACTCTACTCTTGCATGGGTAGGCACTGTCAACAGTAGTACCACCATCATACACTACATGCCAGTGTGACAGTACGTACCCTGGGCTACTACCCCTGTATGTAACAAAGTCACATGGATAACAGTGCTGTACAGGTCTCATATACATCTGTGTCCCAGACATGACACTCACACCCCTTGCTACTGTAATGACAGCACATAGGCGCATGTATTGTAAATGGCATTACAAGCATTTATGACAGATGTCATTACTCTGCTATGTTATCAGACTGGGTGGTGTGAACTGGTTAGCAGGGCTAAGCCATGCTTAACAGTATCAACATTGCTGCAATATAACAGCTAAGCTGAGTTGCGCACTGGTGAGCAAAGCCTACACTGTGTAAGCGGCTGTACAATTACACATAGCTTAGCACCGCTTAGCTTCACACAAAATTGCGCAAATGCATGTAAAGCTGTGCAAAACTGCCTTAACCACTCTGTATCCAACAGTCCTTGTTCTGCCCAGCAACAAAATGAACAGCCATTGCAGGTCCAGAACCCAGGAACCTGTACACTAAAGTCACAACACTTAACCATTATGCCGTGACCACTGTGAAGACAGTTTTTGTTTTTCCAATATATCTGTCAATACAAATATTGATTAGTATTGAACAATTGCCTTTACTACCACAATTGTGTAGTGCTTGTTATTAATATGACTGTCACATCACATATGTTGTTTTAACGTAATGTACACACAGAAGATTCACACAGTGAGATACATCTGGGAGAGTATACACAACCATGAGACTTACACATGACAGGAATATGGATATATATATATATATATATATATATATATATATATATATATATATACATACATATGTAATAGGTTGATATATGTCTACATCTACATACACATGTATATTCATGCATATTTCTGTAAACACATCTGTATAGTGCAACATATATATGGCCATGCGTACATCTCTTCGTATGTACACACATACACACACACACACATATATATATATATATATATATAGAGAGAGAGAGAGAGAGAGAGAGAGAGATAATTGTACATATAGCTATATATGTAAGCACATCCTATGTGTACAGATATGCGTATTTATGTAGATATATCTGTAGATATCTATGACTATATGTGCATACATATCTATTCTGATATACGTATTACTGTCAATATATATGTAGAGATCCATAAGTATATGTGCATATGTATCTCTATCTGTATATCTGTAGACATATACTGCTGTGTATATGTATATATCTGAGTGTTTATGTATATATATATATATATATATATATATATATATATATGTGTGTGTGTGTGTGTGTGTGTGTGTGTGTGTGTGTGTGTACATATACATATCCATCTGCGTATGCCAATATGTATATGTGTATATATCTATATAGATATATGGATAATTATATATACATATATGTCCACCATATGTCCTGAACATGGAGTGGAGTCCTACCTCAGCCCCAACACTCCCAACCTTTTAGTGAAAGGGGATTTCAGGTATGTACTGCAGGTATATATGTAGACTATTGCTACTGTGATAAGGATTGTCTTCACAAGCATGTTGTGTGTGGGAGGTCACATCTGCTTTTAACATGTGCACCATTGGCTACTGACAGACATTCTAAGGACATCATAGTACAGTACCACTGCTAGCACAGTAATGACCCTGTGGCCTACAGCAGAGATATGGCCAAAATATGAGGACAGTCTGATACACTCTGGTCAGTCCAGAGGTATACACAGAACCCTTTAGTGCAAGACATATAGAACACGCCTGACGATGTGGATGTTAGCAACCATGTAGATGGGTATAACATGTAAATACTGGTATACATTTTCCCCCAAAGGTTATGCATTCACACACCCCTGTCTGTCCTGACACATAATAACCACTGCTACAGAGGTGTCATGGCCACATACTACCCACTAGTCGGTGACATACATCTGTACAGCATCCCACTGCTTTGTCTGACATACATAACTGTTATGGTGGCCTGGCAGTAGTACATCTGGCAAGTATCTGGACATAACATCACACTGGGTAAGTATACTAAGCTGCTAGGCATGTAACAAAGCACTGTGCAGGCTACAGGCAGACTGCCACAACACTGGCCTACATTTCCTATGGCGGAATACACATGTACCTGCATATATAGCAGGCTCTACAGGCATGTCACAGCACAGAGTAACAGACAAACTGTGTGAAAGTGCCTAACCACAACCAATGTGAACACAGCCACATATGGTAGCTAGTGTAATATTACAGTATATGGACTATTTGATGAACAACATCCTCATATGTGCCACTCACACACTAACCCCACATACACTGGGCCAGTACACAGTGTGGTCCAATACCTGTCTGTGGTATGGGACATGTGTGTGTTTGACCCTACAAACATGTAAGCCAATAGGGTACCATACAGTGGAGCAGCATTTAACATCATATAGAACAGGACCAAGAACAATGACATCTACCACAATCTGTACACAGGCCAAGGTACATATACACAATACACACACTGTCAACAATCACCATAAGTACACAGACCTCAGTACCGTACACACAACCATAGTATGCCCAGGTTATGTCCTCAAAAGAGCACCTACTATACGTAACATGTGTCGCAGTCTAATATCCCACTGGCTTGTTATCAGATATGATGTCAATAAATTATGGTGTTCAGGACATATGCACCTCTTACTGCATGATATATGTACACAGGTTGACAGAGTTGTGGCTGGAGGCACAAACACAGGGCCAATATTGACATGTTGCTGTGATAACCTCATACATTTACTGTTGAAACAGGGTTTGTTGCAACGTATGTCATATGAGGGATATGAGGTCAGTAACTCTCATGTCTGTCACCATGTACTGTCTGCAGTCCTCACACTATGCTTCTGCAGTTCACAGATAGGTGCTGTGTGGGTAACACAAGAAACAAAATGCACCACCCACTGCCCAGTCTGCAGATGGCCCTACAGATGGGGATTCCCCATAAACATAGCACTGACATGACAGGTATTAAAACATGTAGAACAGCCATATCCACACACACACACCCTGTTAAACCAACATTACTCCAAATGCAGAATAGCAGCACTTACATTCTGTAGTTATGTCAGGGACATCCCCCTCCTGTGTCTTGGCCTGTTTCCACAGTGTATGTTGTTAGAGGTAAATCTCCAATCCATCTGTGATGCTGTTTGCCAAACAACAGATCTAGGTCCTGCTCACAGTGAATGAAAAGGCCCAACACCAACATGATGTTCCTAGATATTGGAGTGTGTTTCCATGCACTTGGCTATGGGAATTTTACCACAGCTGTTCCACATGCAATCAGCTAGAAGAGGGCTGCAATTCATGCAGAGATCATCAGCTGATCATGAGCTTCACTTACAATGCACATGCTGCTGCCTAAGCAAAGCAGGTGTAAGTTTCCACATTCACCAGAGAGGTAGTGAGAGAGGCAGACAGAGACAAAGATAAGTCAGGGAGGGGGGGGGAGAGTAATACTTAAGCATGTCTGTGTCACACACCTACCAGTACAGGGTATCAAACCCCTAACTGACTATGTATTGCTATCACATGTCTGTGCAGTTATTGGATGCACCACATAGGTTACATGTTGAGGAGCTCTCCAAATGTATATGTGATGGTGAGTGACATCTGCAACCGTGATATGATAGCTATACGGTAGGTGTAGTACACATGTCTGTCTGCATGAACAGGTGTCAGCGTCAACACAGCCACAATCTCTCAGGGACCCACACACATTGACATACTTTGCAGAGTCAGGAATACAACTCCTTACTAGTTAGATTGCCACAATACAGTACTGTGCAGGTATCACGTGCACCATAGGGGTTATCCAGAGCTTATATGGGCAAAGGGTATGTGGAGGTGTCTGACATCAAACATCATGCTTCAGTATGCCAATGGGGGTTGTAGTGAGTGTGAATGTTGTCATAGGTATCATACACCACACACACACACACACACAGACACAGGGTGCCAGTACTGACATGCATGGGTGCATTGCTTCACGGGTGTATAGTGGTCGACTGTGCCAGATGGCTATACAAGGCTAGGTGATGGGTATACCTTGGCATCAGGCCACATTACAATGGTCTGCAGTGTGGCTCAGGGGTGCAGTGTCTGGATTGGCCCACACAGGTGGGTATTTATTCACCATCCAGTCACCTGGGTAACTTTTGTGTGGCCATTGCTGTGCATTGCTTGCCATGAAAGTGTTCTTTAGTCCATGAAATGGATGGTGTCTGGGATGTGCACATATCCAACATGCATGCACGGTGACATGTGGAACTGTACCTGGGGTGTCATGTTGTGTACACAGATTGTTATCATCAGATGTGCCTTCATGTGGCGGGAACTGGTAATGGACAGCAGGTTGACCCTGCACCTACGTTGATAGCATGATATAGGTATTTTCTGGTGGCATCTGTCCATACAGGGCATGTGTTTAAGGCATGGTATGTCCTTTGTGGGTCACATTTGATGGCACCACAGGTGTTGCAGGTGTCCAGAACAAAGTGAAGGTGCACTGTCTGCATGTACTTGCTTTTGGACTGATGGACAGGATGCCATGCCCTCTGTAGCCCACTGCAGTCACACCATGGTTACTATCAGTGGGCAATATGCAGGGTACTACCAACATAGCAGTTGTTGCCTAGGCAAGTGTGTGTGTGTATGAGACATGGGTTGAGAGTGTTCTCTGGGCAATACAAGGGTTGCTAACTTTGTTCACCAGGCCTTGATGTCACATGTAGGGGTATGGATTTGCACCCAAGCCTCTCGGCTATTTCACATCTGTTATCCCTGTAAGGTGGACATTGTGACATATACTAGGGACATCATATAAGAAATTTGCAAAACCCGCTCCACAATGAGTCCAGTTGTTACACACTCACCTCCACCTCCACACAGGATATGAATGACAAACATAGACACACATCTGACATGTCTGGGATTAGAACTCCTACCTAACTAGCTTATTACACTACAGCATTATGCAGTTATAGGACGCGCCACATAGATTATTGAAATACTTTTTCCCCAAAGGTGTATTTCACAGTGAATGATATCAGCAGGCTTGCTAAAGTAGGGCATTTGAATTGTAGTGAGTGTGACTAGTCTAAAAAAGCATTGCTCCCTACACACACGTAGTAACACACACACACACAAACATCCACACTTGCCATGTGTGGGAATAGAACCCCTACTAGAGTTCTATATCACACTACAGCATTACACTGTTATAGGATGCACCATGGAGATTATAGGAGTACTCCTTCCCCAAAGGTGTATTTCACAGTGAATGACATCAGCGGCCTTGCCAAAGTAGGGCATTTGAATTGTAGTGAGTGTGATTAACCAAAAAAGCATTGCTCTCTATGCAGACAGACACACACACACACACACATGCACACACACACACACACACACACACACACACACACACACACACACACACACACACACACACACACACACACTTGCCATGTCTGGGATTAGAATTCCTACCTAACTAGTTTATCACACTACAGCAGTGCCCAGTTATAGGACACACCATAGAGATTACTCAGCTACACTGTTCCCAAAGGTGTATTTCACAGTGAATGACATCAGCAGCCTTGCCAAAGTAGGGCATTTGAATTGTAGTGAGTGTGACTAGCCTAAAAAAGCATTGCTCTCTACACAGGCAGAGAGATACACACAGTTGCCATGTATGAGATTAAAACTCCTATCTAACTAGTTTATCACACTACAGCAGTACACAGTTATAGGACATGCCACAGAGATTGCTGGGCTACACTTTTCCCAAAGGTGTATTCCACAGTGAATGACATCAGCAGGCTTGCCAAAGTAGGGTATTTGAATTGTAGTGAGGGTGACTAGCCTAAAAAGCATTGCTCCCTACACAGACAGAGACACACACACACAAACAGTTGCCATGTCTGGGATTAGAACTCCTACCTAAGTAGTTCATCACACTACAGCATTACACAGTTTTAGTACATGCCATAAAGATTACTGGGACACTCTATTCCCAAAAGTGTGTTTCGAAGTGGATGACACCAGCAGGCTTGTCATAGTAGGGCTATGGGGAGGGCAGTGTGTGAGCATGAACCATAACCCATTCAGCTAGAGGCCAACATACTACATGTGGGCACATGCAGGGTCATATTCCACAAGTATGTGTATACTGCTGCTAGATGACTATTTCCTTGAACAGTCATGTTGCACAGCTAGCACTTGCACCACAGAGTCTGTAATGCCGATGGATACTGGTGGCTAATGTCTACAGTGACTGACATTTACATTTCATGTGGTTGTAGCCATTTGGCTGTGTGCTGGGTGGGACAGGTCTCATAATGGATGGCTCCTTGTCACGGTCACTCTCTTCCACACATCTATGTACAACTACTTTTGGCCTATTATAGTGTGTTGTCCTTGGATATATGTCTATATTCCTATCCACTGTGTGTGCAAAGCACGACTGGTGCATACTGAGGAGTGTATGCACTAACATCTGCAATTGTCAGATATGTATGGTCCACTGTTATTTGCAGACATGGGCTTCATTTGTTTAAGTGTGTGAGCATGCCCAGTATGCCCTTCTTTATTGAATGTGTGGATCCATTTTAAGTAGTTTGTACTCCAGTGCAGACCTTTGTTTTGTACACCAACAGGTAGTAAACTGTTTCTGCAGGGTATCCATTGATCATTTGACAATATGGGGACAAACTGTGCAGGGGATAGTGTGTACTGTAGGTGATTGTGTCTGTGCTGCTTCAGCTACATGGTACTGCTTTTAGCAGAGATAGTCAGATGTGTACTGTTATACACTGTGATGTTTTCTGTCCTCATGTACTGTCAGGTGGACATTCTTGGTCACAGTGATGTCTTGGGTCAAGGGTGACTGCAGCTGTGTGTGGTATTTGTGGGCAGACTCCTACATATTCATGGTAAGTTATGCCATTCTGGAGGGGTAGCTGCAGATACTTGCTGCTGGGTCTGCGTATCTAGTTCAGCACCTTGGTACAGTGCTGGCAGAGGATCCCATACTTGTACATCCATTGACATGATAATATGGCCTTATCTTGCTGTGGCAAAACCTCCCAGCAGTACAGATTCGCACAGGTTACCCAGAGGCAGGGGCCATGAGTTAGGACATTACCCCTATTGTGATATACGGGCAGGTATGGAGCCACTCATTTATATGTTTGCAGCCAGGGGTAGTGTGCGCACACAGCTTTGTGTCGGATCTTGCACATTCCATGTTGCCCATGTTCCCACCCCCTCTATTATTCTATCCTCTTTCGTACATTATGCATACATTCTCTGATACTTTCCCTAAGGTTATCACCCCATCATGGCTGTGTTTTGGTGTTACTCCACAGTTCATGCAGTGGGACATGGTGGACATGTTATTGTGGTTTGTCTGCATATGGCTTATGTGGAGTGTGTTGTGTTGTTATTTGGGTATCTATGACATAACATGCATTGGCAGTACGTGTGAGACACAGGCCTTTGGCAGAGGCCTGTAGGCTATTTGGTGTTGATGTGGGCCAGCTGTAGCAGGCCATTGCATTCTGTCAGTCTTACAGTCTCAGACCACCATAGGTTCATAGGTTCATAGGTTGGTACTAGGCTATCGACCCTAGGGCGTATACAAGCCTAGCCATAACAATTCCCTGGCTATTTCTTCCCACACTATTTACTTCCCTGGACCCCTGTCTAGCAGGGTGACTGACATGATTCCCAGGGTGAATTTCCTTTCTCCCATCCAATCGTCAAGGTTCCTTTTGAAGAGTGCCAAAGAGGCACTCTGCTTGATATGTATGGGCAGTCTCTTCCAGAGTCTGGGGAGTCTCTGGGTCAAGAATCTATCCTTCCAGCATGTTTTGTTTACTGTTATGACAAGGTTTAGATCCCTGGAGTGTGTGGCTCTGAGGGATTGGGATTTCTGTAAATGTAGCATGTCCAACAGCTCTGGGTTTGACATGGCCTTGTATGTTAAGCAGAGATCACCTCTGAGTAGACGATATGTGACAGAGTATAGCTAGAGTTTTTTAAGGCGGTCAGTGTAGGGCATCTGCTTTAGCCTGTGATTCATTTAGTGAGGTATTTCTGCAACCTTTCCAGTTGTTGCAGATGTCTTGAGAAGTACATACCAAACGAGGTGTTGTATTATATAATGGGTTTAATGAGGGATGAGTACAGTGGGACAATGACCTCCTTTTTCCTGGATGAAAAGCCCTTAGTGATAAGGTGTTTCATATAGAAGGATTTCATGACTGTTGTGGTGATCTGGTTATTGAAGGTGAGACCACTGTCCACCTGTGTTCCTAAGTCTCTTATCACACGTTTGGTGTTTAGTGTACTGCCACCTATGTGGTAATATGTTTTTTCCCAAAGGGGATACCTATACATTTTTTGCACTGAGCTTGAGCCCATGGCTCTGGCACCAAGCATCTGTTTCTACTTTTGTAGAATATCCACATCATTTGGGTATTCAATAATGGCTCCCTGTTTGCAGTCATCTGCAAACTTTGTTAGCCAGAGTCCATTAGTGTTGGCCTGTACTTCAGAGAAGTTGATGCCAAACAAGAGAGGTCCCAGGACTGAACCCTGAGGTACTCCACTTGTCACTTGTCTGGAGCTGGATTTGGAGTTGGCTACTTTTACAGTGTGGGTTCTGTCAGTAAGCCATTTGGTAACCCATTGAGTGATGTAGGGATTAATGCCCAGCTTAGTAAGTCCATCTATGATTCCAGAGTAGGAGATGGTGTCAAAGGCCTTGGCGAGGTCCAGATAGGCTGTGTGAACCACCCTACCCTCGTCCACATCTCTGGAGACTGATTTGAAGAAGTCAATCAGATTCAGGAGACAAGATTCTCCCTTCACAAACCCAAACTGGGTGGGGTCCAGTGTTTGAAGGTTGCCAATGTCTTTGTTTATAAGTTCCATGATAATACGTTCCATGGTCTTGCAGATCAGGCTCGTCAGACTGATGGGACTGATGGGTGGATCCCCCCATGTGGAGTTAGATAACTGTAGCTGTGCACCACTCAGTGGGCACAAAGCCTAAGGTGAGGCTATGATTAAACATGACACTTAGGTGAGGTGCCAGTTCATTTTGTAGTTCATGTAATAGACAGCCCAGGATGTCATCTGGTCCCATGGATGCTGTATTCTTAGCTTTGGAGAGTGCATTTTTTACCTGTGTGACCATTATTATCAGAATTTGGCAATCTTCTGGTATTAAGATGGGCCATTTAGGGGGTGAGAGGGGGGTGAAGTTGGCACTGAAGTGGTCTGGCAGGATATTGTCAATATCCTTAGGATCAGTACATTTAATGCCATTCTGTTGTAGCTCAGAGCAGATCTGAGCATTGCCATTTAGATTCTTGACATAGTTATAGAATGCGTTGTGGCTGTCTTTGAAATCTTTGGCAATTTTATTTTCATAACTAGCTTTGGGGGATTTTATGAGGGATCTCAACTTCTTACTGAGGCTGGTAAGGGAGTTTTTTGCATCCTGGGAATTTCCTCTTTTCTGCAACAGTTTCTTCCTTTTGTTGTAAAGTTTGTTTATGGCAGGAGACCACCAGATTGGCTTCCTTTTTTTGGAAGAGAGCATCTTGGTTCTATTTGGGATGGCATGATTTATGCATGAGTGGATGTGCTTGTACAGTGCCTTAGTGTAGGATTCAGCAGTCAAATTTTAGTTCCCGTCTGCATGGGTGTCATGAAGTTTGTCACTTCTGACTTGAGTAGCATGAAGTTGGCTTTGGAGAAGTTTTTTATGGAGGTTTCCTTACTGGGGGGGGGGGTGGAGTTGGGATGTAGATGTTAAGGGTGATTAGCTTATGGTCAGACCTGACCAAAGAGGGGGAGGCCATAGGTGTTTAGCATCAATTTCCCATCTTGGTAATGACCATACAAGATACAAACTTGGTAATGACCATGTCTGGGATATTGGAGCTCCTGGTGGGACTATGGATTAGTTGATCCAGGGCATTGGAATTTATGAATTCCAAGAACCATTGGGCAAAGCTGTTGGTACATGAGTAGTTTTCCCAGTTAATGGCAGGGTAGTTGAAATCACCCAGTATTAGGTTGATTGGTTGTATCTTAATATTTTCCAGAATGTTTAGAAAGGTGTAGTGAGAAACTTGGGGAATGGTGGGGAATCTGTAGCAAGCTACAATTTGGATTGCAGTCTTACCTACTGTTAGTTGCACCTGGAGAATTTCAGATACATTGTGTTGGGCAACTAGCCTGGTGGTGTGAATATACTTGGTGAATATGGGCACTCCTCCACCTTTAGTGTTTCGGTCCTGGTTTGGTGGCCGAAAGTGTGGTAAGAGTTGTTGCCTGGTATTGCAGGTGTGCTCTCTGGAGCCTTGAACCAGGTCTCAGTTACTGCACAGATATCAATGTTCTTGATACAGTATATTCCCCTGGGGTGACAGGGTAGGTGTGCTAGGTGTTCGTGCCAATACCTTCTATCCATCTTGATCAGGTGGTGTGGATGCTGACAGGGTGCTACGTATGGCTAGAGACACACATGCATGGGACACCTGCACTGCATGTTGCATTCTTTCGCTATTGCCATATGCAGGTGGATCATATTGTACCCATTCCCCGTAGCAGGGATACAACCAAAGAAGTACCTGTGGATGGTGTTTGTGTGAGCTGTGTGCGTGTGTGCTATGGACACTACTAGCATCTGACACACAGATATGCATTGGGCATTCCAGTTATGCTGGCATGTGGAGGTACATCAGCTGTTTCCCAATACATCAGTCCTACCTCCTTTGTGATCTGCAAGTGTTTGGGCAGACAACACCACTATCCCCTACTACAGGACCAGATCATGTGATGCATACCTGTATGTACAGTTCCAAGGGTGTGTCCACTTTACAGTTACACATTATATACTGCATGTCTGGGCTACTTTTCCCTGTGTACTGCTTGTATATCTAGCCCAACAGCCATGCCATGTCATTCTTTCAGATGGTGACACATATTACCACCATACATTTACAATGGCTTACTGCTAGCATGTGTTATACATATGGGGATTGTCTTTGACACTGCAGTTGTGAGGACTTGGCCGTGTCATTATCAGTAGTGGGCAATGGCCACCAGGTCATACCTCAACATGCATACATACTGACCACTCTCACACAATATGAAACACACACCAACCTAAAACACACAAACCTGCATATTGTGCAAATGCTATAATCTATCCTGCTACTTTGACCACCTCTGGGCAACTGTGCTCCACTGGTATTATACCTACACATACATGTTACTACATTTCTACATAGGGTTGTGGGGGGCACATCTGACTGTTATGACATGTGTACATCAGACTGGGGGGCACGCCAGACTGTTACTACATTTCTAAATAGGTTTGGGGGGGCACACCTGACTGTTACTACATTTCTAAGTAGGGTTGGGGGGAGCACACCTGACTGTTTCTACATTTCTACGCAGGATTTGGGGGAGGGGGCACACCTGACTGTTTCTACATTTCTATGCCGTATTGGGGGAAGAGGCACACCTGACTGTTTCTACATGTCTACATAGGATTTGGGGATACACCTGACTGTTACTACATGTTTACATAGGATTGGGGGGGGACACCTGACTCTTTCTACATGTCTACATAGGATTTTGGGGGCACAATGGACTGTTACTACATGTCTCCATAGGATGGGGGGCACACCTGACTGTTTCTACATTTCTGCACAGGATTGGGGGGCACACCTGACTGTTATTATATTTCCACATAGGATGGGAGGGCACATCTGACTGTTTCTACATTTCTACACAGGATTGGGGGGCACACCTGACTATTTCTACATTTCTACACAAGATTGGGGGGCACACCTGACTGTTTCTACATTTCTACATAGGATGGGGGGCACACCTGACACTTGTACACATTTGCTATTACTGTACTGGTATGTCAGGTACTCCATTTCATTCTGTATCCTAATCTATCTTGCTGACTAGAGGCATATCAGTGTACTATAGGACTTAGGTTTGATTGACCTACATATTAGTTTCTGACTTCCTACCTTTTAGAACTAACATCCCACTGCCTGATCTGATGTAGTCTGTCTGTGTAGGAATTGGGGGGGGGGTTACCCATAGGCATCATTCAGAGGCCCTAACACAGCCTTTGTTTGTGTTTGTCCACACCTGTCCTGCTGGCTGAGACTGTTGTTGGGTATGTGAACCTCCCTGACTGGCACATGAGTCATATGGACACATGTGGCTCAGCATATTTCTTGCAGTGGGTTTTGTCACCCTGTGTAGTACTGGCTACTATGGTGATACCAGTATTTGTTACAGATCTCATGGTACCACTATATGTGTATACTATCTGCTGGCATATCATTCAGCCACCCGATTCCCTTGCATGCTCACATCCATACCATAGATACAGGTAACAACACATACTACTACATTCAGCAATTGATAGGTTGAGTCACTTACCTTGTGGGTGTGCCTGTAGTGAGGGTGGTGCTGAAGGGCAGCCTATGTTGGATGCGCATAGTACACTCCCTACATATGGTTGAGCACAGGTAGTGTCATGTTTGGCATCCCTTTTACTGTATGTGTGAGTCAGAGAGGTGTCATTCCCTGGGTCCCTCCTGTGTCAGTGTATGTGCTATGTATTGCCTCTTTGCCAAGGGTAGGGCATACTGGGCATGCCTCTTTCTGCCTACTGGGCATGCCTCCTTCTGCCTAATGGGGTAGGCTCAGGTTGTTCCTCCTCTGAGTCACTCTGTGCCTGTGCAGGCCTTGGCAATGGTGGGGGGGCTGTGTGGCTCTGCCTCATGCTGTTCTTGCTGCAGCTGTTTCCATAAGATCATATTGTGTAGCATGGCACATACAATGACAATTTGGGTACATGCAGCTGGTGAGTACTACAAGGCTCCTCTGGATGTGTCCAGGCACCAGAACCGTGACTTGAGCATCCAAAATGCATGTTCTATTATAATTCTGGTCTGTGCATGTGCCTCATTATGGAGTTCTTGTTTGGGTGTGTGTGCATTTCTGATGGGTGTCATCAGCCACGGCTCCAGTGCGTAACCAGCATCCCCCATTAGGTGACCATAAGGGATGTCCCCATTGGCAAATCTCTGGTACAGCTGCATCATATGCCAGATGTGGGAATCGTGATAGCTTCCAGGGAAGCCAGCACACACATTCATTATTATGCCCTGAGCATCACACACAACCTAGCAGTTCATGGAAGGGAAGCCCTCGTGGTTGATGTAGACCCTACCCCTCTCACTGGGTGGTGCTTTAATGCATATGTGTGTGCAGTCTATAGCACCAACTACCTCAGGGTATTCTGCTATTTGGTGGAACAGATGCATATTGCTTGCCAACACCTCACGGATGTTGGGGAAATATATGTGCTCACCGTCATGTGCTGACATGGCATCCAGGAACTGGTGGAATACCATGGATGCTGATGCCTGTGAGATCCCCATCATATCCCCAGTTGGCCTTTGGAAGGTACCTGTAGCTAGTATTCTTAGGCCTACACATACCTTGGTATCCACTTGCATGGTTTCCCCTCTGTTAGTTCTGTGTGTCAAGCGTGGCCGGCACAGCTCAACAATTTGCTCTAAAAGGTCCCTGTCCACTCTATAGCACTCCACTATCTCCAGCTCATGTAGCCCTTGGTAGGTTACCCTGGGTCTGTACACTCTTCCCTGTCTCCTCACTGTGGGTTGGTCGACAGCATTCACATCCTCACCACCCTCAGCCTCTTCCACATGTTGTATGATAGCTATTGCAGCCCCTATCATTTTGTTGTTTTGTTTGTTAAAAGTTCCCTGTTTGCATACACAAGTGGTATAGAGTATGGGAAAAACCAGAGGGAAAGGTGTTTGCATAGTTTATAGTAGTGTTCTGGGGTGGGCTGGCCTTCTGCCTGTGTAATTGGCTGATTCTGATACAGTTCACATGCCAGCTATGTTAGTTCTCCTAGATTACCTTCCTACTGCTGTTTTCCCTTCCCATTGCCTTCCCATTTAAGCCCAGGGGCATGCCATGCAAACCCAGTGCTCAAATGTGCAGAGCTGCTATTTCCTGGTTTACTTTTTTTTTCCCTTTTAAAACCTGGTGCGTGGTGCTCACACCTGCTTAGTCAATGTAAAGAGTGCTAGGCAGACTCAGACACACCCCCTTGCTTAGCTCTGCTAAGCTAAGAGCAAACCCGAGCCACAGGGCTCCAATCCACTTATAGTATGCCTGACATGCACCCCTATGATGTCAGTTCACTCCTAGGCTTGCACCAAGCTATTCCTGCTCTTACACTGTTGGGTGCTGACTAGCATGCAGGGGAAATCTGGGATTCAATAGCATTCCCCTCATTTGCATAGGATTGCATACTGATGCATAGTTACATGTCCCATACTGAGCCTCCCTCCTTAGCAACCACTATTCACTGGCCATGTTGTCTTCTGCCTGCCATTGAGTATAATGGAAAAATAGTGATTTTGGTTAGATTGCTTATTTTATGTTTTTTTTTCTTATTTTCCGCACAATCCCATTTACGCACTGCTGCCCTACATTTAAACAGTCAAGATTTGCTAAAAAAGTTGATTTTTTTAATTTTACAAATGTTTTCCATGCCAATGGCCTTATAGTTGGCCATTGGAATTCTTTCTACATGATATCCACCCTTTATTTGGAGCTGTCATGGCTCCGTTTTGTAATTTGCAGAAATGTACTCCATTACTGGTAGAGTACATTTCTGCAGATTACACTAGTCCTGCACGCCTGGTTTCCAGCTTCCTGGATCACAAATTCACCTCATTTGCATGGAGTTCTGCAAATGGGGAAATTTCCATACCGGGGCTGAGTCCATGCAGAACTAGTACAGGAGCGCTCATGCACATCCCTACAGCTTATTCCTAGATCGCATGGCAGACATATTGCCTGCTGGAGCTCCTGCACTAGTCCTGCATGCCGTGCAGGGCTTGCAGAATCTAGGGGCAAATTTATCTGATATGTGTATATTTAGATATAACAACATACTTGATTCAACACTAATATCACTAACAAGTACTACACAATTATAGAAGTCATAGCAGTTGTGCAATACTATTCAGTATGTGTACTGACAGATATATTGGAAAAAACAACAGCCATCTTCCCAGCTGTGATGGCTTAGTGGTTAACTCCTGTGACTACAGTGTACAGGATCCTGGGTTCAAGACCTGCCAGAGCTGTTTATTTTGTTGCTAGGCAGAACAAGGACTGTTGGAAACAGAGTGGATAAGGCAGTGTTTAGCAGCTTCAAGGGAGTTTGCCTGATGGTAAGCAGTGCTAACATATGGTTAAATGAATAGGCACTTACACTGTGTAGGCTTCACTTACCAGTGCACAAATCTACTTAGAATTTACATTTAAGCAATGCTTACTCCTGCTAAGCATAGCTTAACCTTGGTAACCAGTGATCACATTCCAGACTGATAAAATAGCAGGGTAATGACATCTTTAATAAGTGTATTTAATTCCATGTATATAACATGTTTCTATGTGCTGTCATCACAGTAGCAAAGGGTGTGAATATACTGTCTGAGACACCTGAGTATATATGGCTAGTACAACCATCTTTTCCTTTTGTATGTGTTTCATACATGGGTAGTATCCCAGGTTATATGCAGTCACACTTGCATGTATTTTATCATTACATTACTACTGTTAACAGTGCTTTCCCAAGTAAGAGTAGATTGCAGATTGTAGTACTGGAACCACATACCCCTGCATGCAAAGCTGGACTCTGAGTACTGACTATCGTGCTCTTGGTGTGTGAGCTGTGTGTTATTAATTACTTGCTACTGGATATTGATCTGATATGTGGATATTAACTGTAGACTACTATGTGTATAGGACATGTAATTGAGGGCTTCTGTCATGTAGTAATGGCATACCTATCAGTGTCAGACGTCTGACTGTCAATACATTAATCCTAATGCATAACATGTTGGCTAGCTGATTTCTGTCTGTCCTCTGTACAGATATGCAGATGTCAGGTATCCATCTTTGATGCTCACAGGCAATATATGCTTAACTGATACTGACATGTCTGCCCAGCTGTGTTATGAATGTCACAGCTAGGAAATCCCACCCTGTATGCAGCACATGCCATGGATATCTCAACTAGACTACCACAGTCAACAGAACATGCTTGGCTACAGGTCTCCAACCCAGACACTGGCCATGTTATGTAATATATGTTGGATACATGTCAATTGGAGCACCTCACTGGCCCTCTGCAAGAGACAACCAAATGTTGCATTTAACTTTCACCCTGAGGATCAATCACGTGGCATCAGTTCATAGATGGCCTGCTGACAAATGTCAGGTGGCATGATACCACTGTACCCACATCCCCTACTCTTCTCATCTCTACATGGACAATATTCTGGTACACACCTAGAAACACTTGCACCTATGGACCCCAGTACTGACAAATGTGTCAGTGTGCATTGCTGAGAATAACAGTGTCTGTGTGTTTGAAAAACCTGCAGTTGATAATACCCTGAGGACTTTCTCACACACTACACCCTCATTGCCATAGTTAGAAATGGCTGCTGCTGCAATGGACATTAAATGTACCTTGATACACTCTTCACCCTTTGGGCTACCTGGAGCTTGCAATACCAGGACAACACTGTTGTACAAATGGGTAGATAGGCATGGGTTACCCTCTGAGTCCTGGCAAGTGTGTGTATGTGTGCAAGTGTGTATATTTGTAGGATACAGCATTCTGAGGCCACATTTTCCAAATACAATACACCTGGCCATACAGTATAAGGCATAGTGATGTTGCTGACATTAGAAGAGCCATCAACCTACTATCCCTGTGGCATGTGCAATAAATGCATATCACTGTAGAAGAAATGATGAGACAGACAAGGGGTTGTATTGCAGTCCTGGTCAATTTGTGATTGTGGGTATGTCAGAGTATTATCATGGGTTTCAGTGAGTAAAATATCCAATGTGGGGTGTGAGTGCTGCATATATTGTCTTTACACCATGGTACCTCCAGTACATGTCCCAAGGTCCACTGTATGAAGACCACTGTCACCATCAACCATACAAGTAACTGAGTGAACTATCCAACCCAATGATGCATGTGCTGTGTGCAAATTATCTGTAACAGAATGGACTCACTGACAAGGTAGTTAGCACTGATAAACCCAGGTCTCTCAGATTTGTCATTGACTGTTATGTGTTTGTCAGTGTGTATATGACAGTATGATGTGCAAACATTACCAAAAGGCATCTGATGTACTGGTGGAAGAAGCAACCCTGTTGGGTGAATCTATTCAAAGGAACATTGACTTTCCATGTTACAAGTATGACTATGACCACATATTTGGTAGCACAGACCAATACTTCAACAAGATTAAGGAAACCAAATTGAAGTACCTCAATAGGGACCGCCAAGCGTACAGTAATGGCCGAGCATATCCAAAACCTCCCCCTTCCCAAATAGGACCATCTACTAGGGAAGACTGGTTGAATGGAGGGGAACAGTTAAACCAACATGACTGCAGCTCACAAGCTGATAATGTGGTGCAACAAGGTACCCCATTAAGAAACCCTAGCAATATGGGGCATGTGCAAAACAGGGACTTGAATAACACTACAATTACTTCAAACCATGAACATTTTGATGAACTGCTTCCAGAACAACATGGAAGTTTTCAGAGTGGAGCCTCACATTACAACTTGAGGCAGAATGACAGCCAACCGAACAGTTACCACAACTTCAACAATTCCAACAAATGAGGGAAGAGAGGGAGGTAAATAGTATCAACTATACCAGCCAAGGTGACTGTTGCATTTTGTTCAATGCTAGTAGAGACTTTAAAATTTTCAATTACACTAATGTTCAAATTGACCCAGAGTTGATAGATGTTTTTTCTAAGGGTAACACCTTTGTACCCAGTAATAAGGCTGATTTAGAAAGAACCATTATTGATGTGAAACTTTTCATTAGGAAAATGAATCTGAGGCTTCTTTTTCGGGGGGGGGGTAAAGTGATGCATAACTATATTCAGGTCACTAGCACTTTTGTACCACCAATGCACCCAGCTTTAGCCCTGTTTGATAAAATGTGTGAAATTGACCTACATAATATGCTGTCTACAAACATATACCATAGGAAGCGCAACATTTAACATTTCCATAGAAGAGAAAATAGCCATAGATGCTATTAGAACAGCAAGGGTTAGAATCATGCAACCCGATAAGGGCGGTGGCCTAGTAGTCATGCAAGATGAACAATATACAACAAAAATTTTAGAAATCCTGGACAGTAGTTCATATCAGGAAAAGTCTAGGAATGAACTCAATCAAGCATATTCTAACATTCGTTCATTTATCAATGACTTGTTCATAGAAGGGAGAATTGACATATCAACTATGAATTACCTTACCATGTTGTCACCTTGGATCCCAATTTTATTTTATTTGGGAGTCCCAAAATCCACAAATCCCTGATAGATCTGCCCATGAGACCTTTAGTTGATGCTAGAAATAGCATCACCTACCCTTGTGCAAGAGTAGTGGATAACAGTCTTCAAAAATATGTGGCACAGGAATCTGCCATTTGTAAAGACTCTTGGTCATTCCTACAGAACATCAATGGTCTCGAGTTTAATGAAAGATTGAACTTTTTGACCATTGATGTAAAGGATTTATATTCATCTATCCCCCTCAAGGAAGGCATTGAATTGGTAAATTTCATGCTTAGAAAAAGAGGAGCTCCTCAATCAGAAACAGAACTGGTACAAGAACTGTTAGATATTGTCCTATCTTACAATTTTTTGACCTTTAACAACAAGATTTACTTCCAGAAAGTTGGTGTGGCCATGGGCTCCCCATGCGGGGCAAGCTTCACAAATTTAATCAAGGCATACTGGGAGTAGGAGATAGTGATGAAGAACAGTGAGGTGGCTAACCAGATCAAGTTTTATATACGCTTTCTTGACAACATTTTTATATTAATAGAAGGCGATGAGAAAACAGCCACTAATTTAGTAGCATTTTTCAACTCAACTTCTAATTTTTTTGTCATTTACACACACCTGTAATACTGATAGGATTGCCTACCTTGATGTTGACTTAAGCAAAGATTATAATAGCAAATCCTTTTGTGCAAACATTTTCAGGAAGGAGACTTTCTCTAATAGCTTTCTACATTATAGTAGTAATCACCCCTGGTGCCAGAAAAGATCACTAGTGAAAGGTCAGTTGGTGAGGGCCGCACGGATGGTATCAAGGGAAACTGACTTTTTGAATGAGTGTCAACTACTGAAGGATATGCTTATCAGACATGGTTATCCCAGCCAACTTATTGACAAACTTTCCACAGAAGTCATGGGGAAGAGAGAGCAAGGGAAATACCAACCAATCCTTGGCAGTGTATCACACTTTGGGGTCCAGGACCAGGTTAATGTTGAAAACATACCATGGTTAAAATTCATCACCCCCTTCAGTTTGGACAGTGAAATTATTTCATTTATTATTCAAAAAAATTGACCTTTGATTCACTGTGACAATGAGCTGAGAGGGAAGCTACCAAAAACACCAAATCTAATGTGGAAGAGAGGTAGAAATTTGAAACAAATCATAGAAAGGCACGTTCAAAGAATTCCATGGAGGAAGGGTATGTTTCAATGTAACATGTGTAATTATTGTGCCTACATGGCTACTGGGGAGACCTTCAGTATTGCGAACAGTACCTATAAAGTGAAACACAAATTTAATTGCCAATCAAAAGAGGTTGTTTTTGTAGCAGTGTCAACGATGTGCAGCATTTTATTTTGGGAAGACAGACAGGAAACTATGTGAGCGGGTCTATAAACACCTATATCACATTAAGAAAGGAAAATTAGAGAATGCTTTAGCGAAACATACTGCAGAGTACCCTGACCATAAATTTTTATTTAGAAGCATAGATTGTATTTATCCAGATGGGAGGGGGATCCTAACTCAGTTCATTTGGAAGTGTTGGAACTGTATTGGCATTTACACACTAATGCATGCTCACCTCCAGGTCTGAATGAAACATGTTCCATTTATTGTATTTTAAAATTGAAGAGTTTAACTAGCTAAACTAGTTTTAAAAGTAGTTTAAAATTAAAGAGTTTATGTTGACTAAACAATTTAATATATTTTATTTATTATATTTTGTAAAATATATGGGCACATATGACTAAATTAATAGATCAATTATCTATGTATCAAATATAATTACTTAATACATGTATTTTATTTAACTTATATATTTTATTAATACCTAGATACCTATAGTGGCAACTAAGAGTATTAATTTAGTATTTATTTTGTATAGAAATGATAAGTATGATCAGAAAATGTATTTCTTACGTTTTCTGTGGTTTTCATGTTTTAATTGATTATTTCAAAATATGTATTGTAGTTATATACACTTTATTTTGTGCAGGATTAGAAAGCATGTATAGTCAATGTGGTTTCATGCTTGGTTTTAAGTAATATTTTTGTGTATTAAAATCACGAACTAGGATGTTGTAAGCCTATCAGCATGGCTAAATGTTCACTCGTGATTATGAGTACAGGATATAACACAATGTTTTTATCATCTGTTCTTAATCTGAGGAAGTCCCACAAACTTGTGGGACGAAAAGCACTTCATATGATTCAGATAAATTTCTTTGTTCATTTTAAAATGTGACCAACGTGTTTATGAACATCAGTGGATAGATGGAGTCTTCATTTTTTTTCTGTTTCCTACTTTGTATATGACAGTATGGCATACTATGTATTGTCCATTAACACCCAGTACATTCCCATTACCATACTGAACAAGACCTGGTGATGTTCTTCACTTAACAAGAGACTCGGGACACACCTCATCCTAAAAGCTGTGTGGTGTGTGCAATTAAGGCCAAACACATTAGTAGCAATAAGTACCTAGGCAGGGGTTCTACTCTCAGTGTTACCAGGTAAGTGTGTGTGTGTGTGTGTGTGTGTGTGTGTGTGTGTGTGTGTGTGTGTGTGTGTGTGTGTGTGTGTGTGTGTGTGTGTATATGTGTGTGCGGGTGAAGGGATTTACTTCAGTTTGCAGAATATACATGTCCCAGGAGATCATCTGTTTGAGAACTGACTGGCAAATGCCAACATTTCAAAGCAATCATGTCATGGAAATTCATTCCATCAAAGTAGATGTGTAAATGCCCTATTCCCCACTGTATAGCTGTACAGCGATACTGGAGTTGGTATATATAGTTGGCTGTTGATGATGTGGACACAGCCACCCTCATTGGGGTTATTGTTGTGTGTATCCCCATGCTTAGTATTTTGTCATACTGTACAGTGTATGTTAACAGGTTAAGTAGTCATCACTCACACTATGTGTGGCTCTACACCACCCCGCACTCTCCAAAGTGTATGGCTGTGCCATCCACACCAGCAAACCTATGTTTCCCAATGCTGGGAGTGCACTACTTTGGGAAAGGGAACATATACCCTGCCAGTACCATCGTCAATGACATTAAAGTAGCAGACTGATTATTTACTGATGTGATGTTTTGCCTATTATGTCTTGGTGGAATAATATAGGCTAAAATGGGTTCACTGCAAAAGTAAGTACATCCATGTGTACAGTATTCTCTGTGTATTGCATCAACACCAAAGCCTTTGTGTGTGTGTGTTATGCACAGACATGTGGTGTGTGCCATCCAGTACACTTACCACTGTTCACTGTAGAAGGGCTGCTAACATCAGTCACCATACACTCATCTGTATACACCCCTCAGACCTATCAGTCATGTGGCACATGCAGTAACTGTTATACAGATCTGTTACTTGTGTTCAGCTGTACCCAGCATATGACACAGTCAATATGTCACCACAGTGCCATACCCCTTGTAGGAAACAACAGCAGATGAGCATCCTGCTGACACATAGACACCTACAACACAAACAGAATACATTATGGAGACCACTATCAGTCAGTGTTAACAGCTATAATGCATCATGTTTGGACAGCTACACATCCTGACATGTGAGCATTAAACTGTCCTGCTGAAAACATGTTACACAGCATTACATTGCTACACCTTAGTACATTCAACCTCTGCATCAGAACCATATTAGCCTGTCCCTGCATCGATGGTATGGATGACAGGGAATGGGCACAGGTATCATCATATGTACAGGATGTATTGTGGGTTTGCCAGAGACCTGGGCTGTGCCATTTGATTGACATCATGTGTGTGTGTTAGGGGGTTTTGCTATTAATTGAGCTGTGCAGATCTGGTGTGTGTAGGTATGGAGGTGCCCTAGCTGTGTTGGTGATGTGTGTGTGTATGTATACACACAGTTTGGCCCTGTGGCTGCCCTATGCAGGGGTTTGTTGGACAGCTGCAGACCATACATGACATCGTATGTAGTTTACCATCTCCAGCCACGGACATGAGAACTGTGCCTGCCAGGGGTTCCAAGGGTACTATCGGGTACAAGGCCAGATATGGTACTCTCCCCTGATGATGACAAATGTCCACTGGATCTAGGTCCCCGTTGGGACAAGCCAGGGCCATGTTCATGTAGCCTGCTGTGTTGTGGTGTGGACAGCACCCTCCCTGCAGTGCTGGTGCTGGTACTGCCACTACAGGAGCATCTCTGACTTGTTGCATGTCCAACTAGACCTCCACCTGTTGGTGTTGCTGACTTACATCTATGTGACTGTCACCCTACTCCCACCATATGCTCTAACACAGACATTGCATGGTCAAGGATTCCCACCATCTCACCCAAGCATCTATCCAGGACATCTGCAAAATAACAGTGGACACCTGTGAGATCATGGATGGTATCAATAACAGCAGAATGAGTACCCCTCTGGAGCCTCAGACCCTGTCTGGTATAATATTCCATATGTGCCTGTGCTTCCATAATAGCCAAAAACATGCATCTAGTGACACCTGCTGTGGCACTTCTGCCAGGGGCATGATGTCCAGCATCCCTCCTATGACCACCCCTGTACATCTGCCTGTGTGGTACCTTGCTGGTCATCTGGCTATGGCTGCTGTGTATAGACACACTTGCCATAGTCACCACACTGTCTTGTCCCATGCCACCACCCACCAACTGTCCCTCATCTATGACCACTGGTGATGGGGTGTGTATAGGCAATGTGACTGTGTGCGGGGAAGGGGTGGATAACAGTGGGATGTCAACCAATGACACAGCTTCAGCCCCTGACACCCCTGCCTGTGCCTCACCATACCTATCATCATTGTCAGAGTCTGTATGGACACTAATATCAGTTTGCCTGCAGGAGAGACCCTGACCCATCTCGCCACCTGTGAGGGGAAAACAGAAAACGTACTTTAAGACCTGTACATCATTGCTTACCTCTACACACACACACACACACACACACACACACACACACACACACACACACACACACACACAAACACTTATAGCTGAGGTGACACAAAGATATTACACAGACCTCTCATTACTCAACTGTCAACATGCATGACATATGGCACTCAACAACATGCACTGCAGCTATACTCAATCCCTTACCAACATTATACATATCTGTGATGCATGAGTTGTGTTTCTAGGTGATGCCCCTTCCCCTGGAACACACTGCACCCATGTACACAGTATTGATGTGCACCTGTTCAGCACCCTGTCATGGACTGTGCACCATACCTCACAAGTGTACACACCATTGCTGAATGTGTATATCTGTGGCAGTTATGTTTTCTCTGTTGCTCACAGCCCCTATGTGTTTGTCTGACACATACCTGGGTTGATATGAGGAGAGATGTCAATAGTGAATGCCTGATGTCTGATTTGCAGATCACATCATCATCACCAGTGCATGTATGAGCAATAAAATCAAATTATACTGACAACCTCCAAAGCTTACTGTGGCTATGAGGAGTGTACACACCCTTATTGATATGTCACCCTCTTCCCTGACATGCCATGGGGCCACAATACTGCATATGTTAACATTACACACACCTGATATGTGACATATGACCTGTGCAATCAAATGCAGTATCAAACAAATGTGTTAGTTGTGCAGATGTTGATTCGGATTCATACAATATGTGGGTATAAGTGTGTACACCCTTAAAATGATGGTTTGTTGCAGCACCTGTTAAGTGAACTACAACAGTCACTATTCCTGGAAGGTGTATACTAGCATGTCCCATCTTCACTTGCCATTATTTGGTTTCTCCACCCTACAAATGTCCCCCATCTCTGCCAGATTGCAAGTCAACTCATGTGCACAGCCCTTGGAGGTCACACAGTGCCTTCACTATTGCTGTGGAGTCAGGATTATGTCTGGCACAATGCATGACTTTGACTGTGTTCAGATACAGCTATTCTTAGTGAGTTTTGGATGTATGCTTGAGTTCACTGTTGTGTTTCAGAATGACACCCCTCCCCTTCCTCAGCCTTTTTGCAGATGCTTGACAACTATGGGCCACACATGAGTGTTATTTTGCAGTGTCCCAAATTTAGAACACCATGTCTACCGGCATAGTTCCTGCTAATGAACAGCAAACCTAAAGGCGTACACTAGCACCAGCAAGGTACAGATGGGGATGGTGAGCCTGAGGTACAGTGATGTGTTGCTTGTGCAGCACATGTATCTTTATTCATACTGTCTGTAGGTTTCAGCTTTGGTCTTGGTACATCATTACACATTGCAACACATGCCTTTGGGAGACTTGATGTTATGCATATGCTACCTGTACAGAGCCCTGGATGATGTCTCCTGTGGAACAACTCTTCCATTTGATTACCCTAAACCATAGGCCACACTTATGCAGAGTTCAGGTAATTGTTGACACAGGTACTGCACAGGGAGTACTTGCTAGACATGTAAGCAAGTCCCTCAGTGTTGCTGCATGTGTCTGGGCAGCCTCTATCACAAGT
This sequence comes from Protopterus annectens, assembly GCF_019279795.1. Taxonomy (NCBI): domain Eukaryota; kingdom Metazoa; phylum Chordata; order Ceratodontiformes; family Protopteridae; genus Protopterus; species Protopterus annectens. Next base: position 1,416,329,780 of record NC_056726.1, read on the forward strand.
TTGGAACATATGATGTCATCTGTCTAGGATGGGCATTTGTTTATTTTCTACATTAATGGTGTCCCATACTTCATCTTTACATACATGTTTGTCTGCACTGTTTGCCATGGTATATGTGATGGTGAGGTAAGGCTACATCTCCCACTACTGAGTGCTACCTTTTGGATATGGGATCCATTCCATGGTTTGCAAGCTGTGTACAAGTCACAGCTGCCTCTGTTGCATGTGAGTGGGCAAATGTCATTGACATACATCTTGGACAGCAGTCAATTACTTGGTGTGACACTGAGGCCCCGTACTTGATGGAAGGTGCATACTCAAGATGAGTGAATGCTGAAGTACCTCAAAAGCTGCTTCCACAATATGTTATTTGGAGTGTGTGCACACATATTCTTCCATTGCTTTTTAAGGTATATATTCCCCATATTTGCTGTCCTAACATAGGATTCCATCTTACACATTCATTGCTGATGTTAGGATCACATTACAGGTTGTAGAAGTTGTGGAATGTGGTATTGTGATACGCCGTGGTATAGATGTGTAACAGATGCCATTGTAATACTGGTATATACACTGTTGATGCCACTATATAAGGGTAATGTTTCAGACATGCCCCTACTGTAGGCCATTTGTCCCACCATTATGTTTATCTCTGTCCACACATCTTGCACTGACAGGTTGTTAGTTATACTGCAGGACTCTTACATACCCTTCAGATATGCCACCATGGTGACCACTGTGATGCAGTGCAGTTAACCCCAACAATAAGTGAACATGTACAGCATGCATTATGGCTAGATGTGTTAAATGTGTGCATGGCAAATGCCATGGCCATAACATGGCCGGTGTATTGGCAAACCTGAGCAAAAGACCTCCATACTCACCAGCTACAGGCTGCTACCCCAGAGGTATATCAGAGGGACCTACATAGTTGTGTGAGAGATCTGATGTAAGTAGCCACACCTGTGGCATTGGTACAGGGTGGGCGCAGCATTTCAGTACATCAACAGTACAAACCCACAATATTACAGATTATGCACATCTGTTCATTACTACACTGCAGTGACAGACTATGTTATCTGACATATGCATGAAGATACTTACAGATGAAGATGGATAAGCGACAGTGGTCTACTAATGTGCCCTGGGGCCTTACTTGCATGCTCCTCATCCATTGTGTGGGTAGCACCCACCTCCACAATGCCATCTTCTGGTTCTTGACTTGGCTGGCGGGTGCACCAAGGCTGATGAGGAGCTCCTCAACATGTGTCAGTGAGGGCTGGATGGCATGACCCCCACCTGTGGCTAGCTGGTCCCTCCTAACTGCAGCAGCATGCTGATGGGCATGGTGGATGAGGTCAGTGCAATGATGTCACACCTGCTCATATGTGCAGTTATACAGGCTGACATCGTTTACCCTGTGGATGACCTCATTTCACAGGCCAGTCCTGTCTTGCAGATCATGGGCAGTACACCCAAAGAGGGTTCCATGATGAACCACCATGAAGTTGATGAGGATGTTATTCTCCTGTGGAGTAAACACAGGCAGTCGCTCTCTTGACATGGTACCTGAAAGACATAAACAGGAAAAAAGCTCTGAGGACCTCATACTGTAAGGATATACTAGTTGTTAATTGAAATCTCTACCCCCCCAACATATCTGCAAAAATAATCTGAACACACACATCAATGGGTATATTTACACCAAACCTACTGTTGCGACATATATCCTACTGTGCAACAAATATTGAAATGTGTTTCTATTCATGTTCCATGTTAAAACACTGTCATTCGTGGCCTGTTGCTAACAATGTAACCTGCATGCCATTGTAATGGCCAATGTGGTTCCATATATGCCTGTGTTCTGTTTGCTATGAAACTGTTCCAGATCTGGTGTTTTGGGTTACTGGGAATATGTATGCATGCTGTTATAACTAATGCTGGATTGTGTTGACTATTAGTACCCACATATGTTATAAAACTGCAACACAATAGCATGTTTGGGAAGGCTGTTCCAGGAAGAACCACCTCTCCCATCTCATCTTGCCATAGCACCAGGCCACAGCACATCTGGGACCCAACCCAGGACCTCGTCGTTTGCTGGTTCTGCACTACCTTCAGGTGGTACCACCTCAGGGGATAGTGTCTGTCCCCCCACTGGGAGTGTGCACAGACAGGATCCTGTAACCTCAAGTCAAGACATTCCTTTTCTAGCACTGCATAGCATTCCTCCCTGGGTTGGAACCTACGACTGAGATAACTACTGGGTGATCTTCATCCTCTGAAGAAATCTAAGTACAGCCCCCACCAATGGTTTGAAGCATCCACTTGCACAACAAATTCTTTGCTGTAAGCTGGACTGGCTAACACAGGGGGTCCTCCCAAAGCTTCTTTAAGCTTCTGGAATGCCTGCTCACATGCTGGGCTCCACACTGCATTATCTGGCCTGTCCTTCCATGTCACATCTGTGAGAGGAGCAGCTATGGTACTATAACTGGGGATGAACTTTTTGTAGTACCCTGCTGTCCCTAATAATGCCCTCACCTGCATTTTAGTAACAGGTGTAGGCCATGCCTGAATGGCTTCCACTTTAGCAGGTTCTGGCATTATCTTACAACTTCCCACTCTATGTCCTAGGTAGGATACCTCTGCCATACCCACTTGACATTTGTTTGGCTTAATGGTCAACCCTGCACTCTGTAGTCTGCCCAGCACCTCAGTGACATGCTGAAGGTGCTCTGGCCAGGAATGGCTGTCGATGGCAATATCATCTAGGTAAGCAAGGGCAAACCCTCCTGCACCTGCTAGGATGTGATCTACCAGCCTCTGGGAAAGTTGCTGGGGGCATTCTTCATCTCAAAGAGCATCTTTGTGAACTCATACAAGACAAAAGGATTCACAAAGGCTGACTTCTCTCTAGCACTGGGAGTCAAGGGCACCTGCCAGTAACCCTTGTAAGAGCAATGGCCCTACCCAGCTGGTCTAGGGACTCATCTGTCCTAGGTATGGGGTAAGCATCCATCTCTGTGTGACTATTTAATTTCTTGTAATCCGCACAGAACCTGGGCTGCCATCCTTCTTTGGCACCAGCACTACTAGGGAGGCCCAGGGACTGTTGGACTCTTTAATCACCCCTTGATCCAACATCTCCAGTACCTCCTCCCTCAGGATCTGTCTGACTCACTCAGGCACCTTATAAGGGGGCTGCCTAATAGGCCTTTGGGGTCCTGTATCCACATGGTGCTGTACCAGGTGGGCGCACCCTGGTTTCCCAGTGAACATGTCCCCACACTCCTGCAACACTGCTTGGATTTCCCGAACCTGGGTAGGAGATAGCTTCTGGGACATTGCTACACCTTCCACTGAGGTGTCAGCCTGAGCCTCATTGAGGAGATCAGTCCCCAGATCTCCCTCAGACTCCTCCTGCAATCCACTGCAAATGCTCAGCACAAGGACCTCCCTATCATGGTAAGGTTTCATCATGTTAACATGGTATATTTTGTACCCCTGCTGTCTGCCTAGCAGTTCCACCATGTAGTTAACATTACTTACCTTCGTTACCACCTTGTAGGGTCCCTCCCAAGCTGCTTGCAGCTTGTTGTGTCTGACAGGAATGAGAACCATTACCTGCTGCCTTACAGCATACTCACCTTCCCACTCATCTCAAATTAAATCTAGAGGTCCCCTCGCCCGATGCCCATACAGCAACTCAAAGGGTGAAAAACCTGTGGATTCCTGAGGAACCTCTCTGTAAGCAAAAAATAGACAGGACAAATATTTGTCCCACTTCCTCTTAAAATGATCTGCAAATGCCCATAATGTGGACTTGATTGTAGAGTTTAATCTCTCAACAAGACCATTAGTGTGGGGATAGTAGGGGGTGGTCTTCATGTGCTTCACCCCACAGGACTTCCACAGACAAGCCAGCAGGTCTGACATGAAATCGGCACCTCTGTCAGGCAGAATTTCTTTTGGGAAACCCACACTGCTGAAAATCTCTAACAAAGCATTTGCCACCTTTTCTGCCTCAATGGAGGGCAAAGCCACTGCTGCAGGGTATCGTGTAGCATAACCCTCTACCACTAGGATACACTTTTTCCCTGTGGAACTTGAGGTACTCAGAGGATGAACAATATCCATAGCTACCCTCTGAAATGGCTCCTCAATCACAGGCAAAGGCATCAAAGGAGCTCTCACCTTGTCTCCTGCATTGCCTATCTTTTGGCACTGCTCACAGGTCCTGCAGTACCCTGTTACATCTCTGGAAATTCCAGGCCAATAGAAGTTCTGCATAATACACCTCTTTGTATGTTTTATGCCCATATGCCCTGCAAAGAGAATATCATGAGCTATGGCTAGAAGCACCAGATGGTAAGCCCTAGGAACTACCAACTGCTGTACTCTTTCATATTCTAGCCCTCCCTCAGGGGTCCAGTCTCTGTATAGTAACCCTTTGTCCCAGTATACAGATTTCCCCTTTCCTTGAGAATCAAGTGCCTCCCTAACTACCTGCCTCAGGCCTTGTAATGTAGGGTCTGAGAGCTGAGCCTGTCTCAACTCTCTCCTTGTAACCCTTCCCAGCTCCCCTTCAACAGGAAATCTCTCCTTGTAACCCTCCCCAGCTCCCCTTCTACAGGAAGTCCAGCATCCTCTGACAGTGGTGTCTCACTGTCAGCCTGGGTACTACTACTCACTTCTACCTTTGCAGTTACCCTGTCCAAGGGTACATCAGTACCTACAAGCAGCTGTGACTCACCTTCAGTTTCACTGCTACACAGTAGCTCCCTCTCTGAAGTAACCACCTCACTAGTCCTGGCTGCAAGTATGTAGTCTAACTGGGTCTCCCCCAGGCTACCAGACCCACATGCTTGTCTCCTAGCCTGACCACATGTAACTGCATAAGTACATGGTACTGCCTCATTCACATCCTTCCCTGTCAGAACATTTGCAGGATGGTAGCCTAGTACCCCTGTTGACTCAAGACAACCTACTATTGGCATTTTGTCTTTCCTACTTACTGGCTTCCTCAACTTTGGTTCCCCACCTTGCCTCCGTGGATACCTGTATGCCACATGGCCCCACTGGTTGCATTCAAAACATTTAATCCTAGCTCCTGGATGTATACCTAGACTAGTAACTTCCCCTGCTACTGGCAGATTCTGTTGGGGCAGTCTGTGCTGCCCACCATGGGTTCCTTTAGACCCATGAGCAGTACTGGGGGTCCCTTTCCTGTGCAGGGCTGCCCTGCTTGCTAGGTATAAGTCTCCCTTCTTCCCCAACTCATCTGAAGTAGCACATTGTCTATAAGCTAACCAGATCCTCATGTCCTCAGGCAAAGTGATAAGGCCTTGTTCCCTCACCAAAAGGTCTGCCAGCCCTTCAAAAGTGGTGACCAGACATCCATGCACCCCGCTATGAAAATATGTGCTCAGTTCAGCAACATATTCACACACACTTTCATCTGCCTTCCGTCTATGTTCACAAAACTTTTTCTTATACATTTTAGGTGTTAGCTTAAAACATTCTAAAAGACATTTTTTACAGCAGTATAATCAAAACAGACAGCATCAGGCATTTTTGACAAAAAAGTTACAGCTTTCCCATGGAGTAAGGGGGTCAGGAACCATACCCTGAGCCTTTGGTCAGCACTATACTGTTTAAATACCCTCTCAAACATATGAATGAAACTATCAAAATTATCCCTCTCTTTAAAGTGCAGAAGAAATTTACTGACCTGTTGTGCTTCTGGGGTCCAGTTACTCCCTTCCCCATTACCTTCATGACTCTGGCGAAGAGTCAGTATTTCCCTCTCATGCCTCCTCTAATGCTCCTTTTCTTCAGCTTCTATCTCCAAATGTCTGGCCTCCAACTCAAGTCTCTTTAACTCCAGCTGGATTTTAAGTCCTTATGTTTTGTCTGTTCATCACACAGGTCTTGTGTCTGACAGATCAGTGGCATTATCTCCGTTAATTGCTATCGGTACATGGCAACATCCATTTGTGTTTCTGACTTCATATTCCTGAGTAAGGGTATGTTGCAATCAATCCTGTAACCTCAGCAACTTTCACAGTGTATAACAGCAATATTTCAAATATGGCCCTGTGTTCCAGCCTCTGTCCTCCACATATATACCAGGCTTTGTCCAGATATCATGCAGTAAGAGGTTGTTAAGTAATGGCCTATCATTATTTAGTGCTGGCATTCCTGCTATCATTCCAGTGATGTTGTGTCCTCACACACAAATTGTGGGGTAGGGTCCATATACATGAGGGCAACAGCTGGACAAAATGTGTGTGACCTTGTACAGTCCGGAGGTCAGTGTATGGAAAACAGTGTTATATGCCCTTGTAAGACATTTTATGGGGGAGGGGTATTAAATGCATTTAACCTGTCTGGCGCTAGGATCCGCCACATAACACAAGCACTCAGGTCACTCCAAGGCAAGTACAAATATGACTCAGTCATTGTCCATGCTGGTGTGAATGACCTGAGACATACCTCCCTGAACTACATGAAAAGAGACATAGAGGAGCCCTCTGAGCATGTAGCCCAGGCTGGTATGACCCTGACCTTGAGTAGCATCTTACCCTCACCAAGAATGATGCCACAATATGAAGACAAGATGATCAATTTCAACAATTGGCTTAAGTATTGGTGTCATTCAAAGGGGATCCAATGCCTGTCAGCTTGGGATGATATGCACGACAAGCCACGATGCTTTGCTAGGGACGGCTTGCACCTGTCACCCCTGGGCTTTGGGATATTGGCAAAGGCTCTTGCTACCCCCATAGTGCCTTTTTTAGGCAAGGCTCAAAGACAAACCCACCTCCATAGGTATCACAAGGATAAGAAACTAAGAGTAATGCTACTCAGCGCTAGAAGTCTAAACCTCAAGATGCACTTTTCCGAAACTCTCCTTAGCATGGAGAACATCGATCGATGCAGTAACAGAAACCTGGTTCAGGACTCCGAGAGCACCCCAGCACTACCAGGTTATACCTCATACCATGCTTTTCGCCCCAAAACTTGGACTGAACCACAAAAGGAGGGGGAGTATCAATATTCATCAAAGATACCCACACCTCCAGGTTGGTGGCAAAGCACGAAGCATCAGAGACTATCCAAGTGCAACTAACAGTGGGTAAAACTGCCTTCCAGTTTATAGCCTGCTACAGACCACCCTTCCAAACCCAGGAACCCCACTCGGTCTTCCTGAGAACACTGGAAAATATGAAGGTCTCTCCGAACACTATTATATTGGGTGACTTCAACTACCCAAACATAGATTGGGAGCATTACTCTAGCTCCAACACCCTTGCCCAAAGGTTCCTAGAATTCATAAACTCAAATGCTATGGAACAACTTGTTACCACTCCCACAAGAGGGGAAAACATACTGGACCTGATCATCACCAACATGGGGATTCTATGCTCCAGACCAGAAGTGTATCCCTCACTGGTAAGATCAGACCATAAACTGATCTCACTGGATATTCACATCCGACCCCCCTGCCCAGAAAACCACAGTGAAAAACTTCTCTAAAGCAAATTTCACACTCCTCAAAACCGAGGTGGAATCCTTCAAAGCCCCGGGCCTGTGGAAAATACTGGCCCAGACCGCAGAATCCTTTATAAATGCATTCTATGAACACCTTCAGGAATGCATGAATCATGCAATCCCAAATAAAACCAAGACCCAATCCTCCAAAGGCAGGCGACCTGTCTGGTGGACCCCAGCCATAAACAAACTATACAATAGAAGGAGGAAGCTACTACATGATAGAGCAAAATCCCAAAAAGGAAGGCATCTCTGATCAGTATTAGCAAAAACTAAGGGCACTCATAAAATCGTCAAAGGCCAGCTTGAGAGAAAAATTGCACAGGACACTAAGGATAATCACAAGGCTTTCTTTAGTTATGTTAGGAACCTGGGTGGAATTCCCAGATATGCTCAGAATTAGTCCAAAATGACAAAAAATACACTGATCCCACAGACATTGCCAACATCCTAGCTGACAGGTTCAGCGCAAACTCCCCTCCCACCAAAAGGGCAAATATCTCCCAGCAGAGTGCTGCCCCTGACATCTCAGATGCTCAGGTGGGAGCCGCCCTCTCAAAGCAAAAACACAGCATCAATGGGACCAGGCGGTGTCCCAGGCTGCGTCCTACATGAACTCCGAGGAAGAGCTAAACCCAAACATAAAACTACTGTTCAATCTCAGCCTTACTACAGGATATGTACCCAAAGAGTGGTACAGCAACAGTGGTCCCTCTCCACAAAGGTGGTGCCTCAACGGACCCTGGAAACTATAGCCCCATAAGCCTGACTAGCTTGGACTGCAAAGCTATGAAAAGGATCATCATGGACCACATAAATAAAGATATTGGGGAACTACAGACACTGGATCCTACCAGTTTGGCTTTGTTAAGGGCAGATCCTGCCTCTTAAACCTGGATGACTTCTTTGAAACAGTCACCAAGGCCATTGTGAAGGGAAGGTGGTCCACACAGCCTATCTGGACCTCGCAAAAGCCTTGATACAATACCCCACTCGGGCATTATAGATAAGCTCACCAGCTTAAATATAAACCCTATGTCACTAGATGGGTTGCAAACTGGCTCAAGGACAGAACCCACATGGTTATTGCTGGAGCCATGTCAGACTCAAACCAGTTACAAGTGGCATCCCACAAGGCTCAGTCCTTGGACCTCTCTTGTTTGGTATATATTTCTGAGGTACAGGCCAACATGGAAGGACTGTGGCTGACCAAGTTCGCAGAATGACTGCAAACTGGGCACCATAATCGACTCTCCAGCCGACACAAGCATCCTCTAAAAGGGCCTCATAGAAACAGACAACTGGTGCCAGAGCCATGGTCTCAAGCTAGCCAAAAGTGTATAGTCATCCCCTTTGGCAAAACAAAGTGCCACAAATTACCACATGGGTGGTAATCCATTAAGTACAGAAGAAGTAATTAGGGACCTGGGGACCCAAGTTGATAGCAATCTCATTTGACAACCACGTGGCCAAAGTGGTTAGAAAAACATTTTATATAGCCCACCTAATCATGAAGGGATTCACATCTAGATTAGGGAGGTCATTGTGCCTCTTTACTCATCCCTCATCAGGCCCATAATCGGTGTACAATGCCTTTTGGGATGTACCTTACCAAACACCTGCAGCAACTGGAAAGACCCAAAAGTACCTCACCAATAGGATCAAAGGGCTCAAACAGATGCCATATGCTGCCGGTTAAAAGAAACTCCAGCTCTACTCAGTGGCATACCGCCTGCTCAGAGGTGACCTGTGCCTGGTATAAGGCCATGTCCAACCGAATTAAGGGACATGCTGCACCTCAAAAATCAATCCCATCGAGCTACTGCCACAGCAGAGACTTGAACCTCAGCACTGAAATAAATAGGACATGCTGGAGGACAGATTCATAACCCAGAGGCTCCCTTCACTCTGGAATAAAATCCCAGTCCAGGTTAGGCAGGAGTCCCTCATTGACTCTCTTCAAGAGGAATATTGATGAGTGGATGGGAGGCGTGGGTTTACCCGGGTATCACTTCTGTGTCACTGTTAGACAGAGGCACAGTATACTAACCTCGAAAAAGGGCATAGCAAAATTAATTTAAAATGGGTGGCGAAAGCCAAACATACTCTGGCTAGGCTTATAAATGCCCTAGGGCAGATAGCCTAGTATGAACCTATGAACCTATGAACCTATGAACCTAGGCTGTTACAACACATGAGGGATATCAGTGTTAAGAAACATTCCAGTATATGGCTATGTATATTTTCATACATTTCACCATGGGAACAGTGGTGGGCTACAGCTTACTGTCTTATACACAGTTATGTTTATCAATGTGATAATGACATTTTAAGTTAAGCATTGTTATGTAACAGATACATTTACATTGTGACAACTAATGATTTTCCCCCTAGGAGGAGAGTGCAGAGTGTAGTTGGAGGCTGCTGAACTATATCTGAAATTAAGTGTTGATTGGTTCATATCTTCAAGGGAAGTGTTTTTTACTGTTGTACTACTTGAAGGCCTTATCCTGGACAAAAAAGCATGTTATGTTTTATACATTACTGTATCAAATGTTTTGTTTGAGAGTTGCATTAATCAGTTATTATGTATTCAAAACACTTAACTGCTATAAGAAATGGCATAAACAATTGAAATGATACACAAATAAACATTTCTGTGTATGCAAACTTGTGTGTGATGTCATGTCCTTTGCATTGTGTGTGGATATATGTTTCATGCAATGATTCTCATTTGTAGGAAAGAATCCAGCACTGGCCATTTTAAAAGGTGGCAAATGTAGGAATAAAGGCTGTTTGATATGCTGTGCACCCTCTATATATATACTCTTCTTATACATATCTATAAGTAGTAATATCTTTATATGTGTATATACCTATCTATATCTATATATATATATCTATACCTATATATATATATCTATACCTATATATATATATATATATATATATATATATATATATATATATATATATATACATATGTGTGTGTGTGTGTGTATATATATATATATATATATATATATATATATATATATATATATATATATGTACACATATATATATATATAATATATATATATATATATATATATATATATATATATATATATATATATATATATATAGATATGTATATACCACTGGAACGTTTAGTGCTTCCACATTGTACATTCCCTATGGTAGATTGACAGTTCTGCATATGTTACAGATATCATCCTGACATCTTACAGCTGAGATGGCTTACTGTTAACATGTGTGGGTGTGTTGTGCAGGGTCCTGTTTTCAAGACTTGCAAGTGCTAGTTATTGTGTTGCAAGGCATATCTGTTCAGCTGCGGAGGAAGGGGAAATGGCAATAATTACAGTGCCTTGGGTCAGATGTTTTGCAGTGAGAGGTTCAGAGTGTGGGTCCAATATGCAAATGCAATATACATTTATTTATATTTATATATATATATATATATATATATATATATATAGTTGGGAGGGTGGCCTAATGGTTAAGGTGTTTGCCTTACAAACACAAGGTACAGGGTTTGAGTCTCACTGGGGATAGTTGGTTTGGCTTAAAATGGCTCACAGGGGCAGTTAGCCTAGTAGTAATCTATGAACCTATGAACTTAAATACCAATTTTCCCTGTGTTAAGCCAACACATTCTGGCTAGGCTTATAAATGCCTTCGGGCAGATAGCCTAGTACCTACCTATGAGCCTATACCCCAGGGATCACTTCAATGGCTCTGCTGGACAGAGGCACAGGGAACTAATCTAAGGGGGCTGCGAAAGCCAACACGTTTCAGCTAGGCTTATAAATGCCTTCGGGCAGATAGCCTAGTACCTACCTATGAACCTATAGATATATATATATATATATATATATATATATATATATATAGATATATATATATACATATATATGTAGCTGCATGTGTATATATATATATATATATATATATATATATATATATATATATGTCTACATTATTTATATATATATATATATATATATATATATATATATATATAAATATATATACATATATATATACATGCATACATGCAGCTACATATATATATGTATATATATATATATATATATATATATATATATATATATCTATATATATATATATATATATCTATATATATATATCTATATATATATGTATATATATATATATATATATATATATATATATATATATATATACACACACACACACATATATATATATATATATATATATATATATATATATATATATATATATAGATTCACTTCAGAAGATCGAATTGCCAAAATCTCGAACTGCAAATAACCAAAACCAAAAGCTTGAGTTTCGGAAACTTGAACTTCTGAAGTGAAACCATCAAAAAAAAAAAAACACAAACTTCACTTTTGCAGGTGGGCTTTGCCCCCCTGCACCCCCCATGTGGGGGGGCTGTGCCTCCCACACCCCCTACTTAAATATACCAACTCCAAGATCGTGCTACAGTGGGGAGATGGGAAATCTTCCTTCTTGCGCTATATGCGGAAGCGCAAAACGGGAGATTTCTCATTTCCTGCCAACACCGCAAAACAAATCAAACATTATGTACACACACAGCATACAACAATCCTTGCCTCTGTGTGCACGTAATGTATTAAGGTCAGTAAAGTCTTATTTCTGAACACTACACACAGTCAATTTACTAAAATCTCGATCATATGGTCTCGACCATATGAAATTCGAGATTTCATTCATTTGATTATGTGACGTGTTCCCATATATATATATATATATATATATATATATATATATATATATATATATATATATATATAGATATAGATATATTTCCCTACTGTTAAATGACTTTGCTGCATGATATTTTTGAGAAAACCAAGCCAAAAAAAGCACAATTCGGTGTGGAAAAAATGTATTATATTATATTGAATAATACACGGTGTATTAAAAATACACCTACCCAACAAAAACATCAGACCAGTTCTGGCATAACTGCCTTCCTCAGTGAGCAAAAAACAAATGACCATTTTTTTCCATACCAAATTGTGCTGGCCTGCTTTTTTTCACTTGGACATTTAAGATTTTGGGCCATTGCACTAGCCATACTTGCGGGTCTTTCATAGTAGCAGATGTTTGAGAACACATCACATTTATGTACAGCTCAAATGGCATAGTGATAAATCACTTTGGCTATGGTGTGCAGGGTCCTGGGCTTGAGACCTGCAAGGGCTGATTATTTTGTTGCTCGGCAGCACAAGGGCTCTTGGATACAGAGTGACTAAGGCACTTTTAAGCGGTTGTAAGCAGGTTTGTATGGGTTTGCACAATGGTAAGCTAACTTCCAATTAAATATGTTTACAGACAGTCTTAAAAGTGTTTAATCTGTGTAGGCATTGCTTAGCATCACGCAAACAAGCTTAATCTTGCTTACTACTGTTTAAAAGTGCTTACTCCCGCTTACCTCTGTGCTAATGTCCTTGAAAGAAAAAGGGGTGATAGGAAAGTGGTGAAAAGGGGGCACACAGAGGGAAAGAGAATAGGGGAAAGTAGCTAGGGATGTGCAGGACGGGTGTAGGGAAGGCCTATAAGTGTCTGTTTCTGCTACAACAACAGCTGTGCATATAAATTGAATTTGGAAGTAGATTTGGACACTCAAACCCTTGAGAGAGGGGTGAGGACAACAATAATATGTTGTGATGCCAGTGAGAACAGATTACATGTGTCCAGTGGACACATGTGCGAAATGGACAGCAATCTATGGGGCAAGATTTTTTTTGGGGAACTGATTACCCTTTTTTTAAGGTGAGAGTGGGATTTTGGGGAAAGACAGTAGGTATATTTGGGGAGGTAGGTTGGGTAGAAGAACAGACAAGACAGCATACAGGAGCAGTATATGACACATGGGGGGTAAACACCTTGGACGGGGAGGGCTGTTTGGAAATCGGAAGCCCATGAGACCCCAGATGGAAACAGTGGGGCTGAGGTCCCCATCTATGGGCAATCACCACCACACCTTCACAGCCCCAAAGATGGCTCTGCTGGGGGCTGGGTAGGAGGAGCAGGCTGACCCTCTAAATGCACCACGTGGCCCTCAAGCTGGCATAGCAGAACTCCAAACTCCCTGCGGAGCTCGCTACATGCCAAGCCCCGGACCTGACTATGGGTGACATTTTGCTGTCCGTGCCTGTTCCCGGGGGGGGGGGCCGAGCCCCATCCCCTGTGGTGGTTTCGCCCAAAGGTGGTGCAGGACCAGTAGACTAGGAGGTCCCGTTGTGGGTCCCAGATATGCTGGAGCCCTATGCCATGGCCAGATGAGTTGGGAGAGGAGGGTCTGCTGGGACTGGCCTTCCCAAATATGCTATGGTGTTGCAGTTTTAAAACATATGTGGGTTAGTAATAGTCAACACAATCCAGGATTAGTTTTAACAGCATGCACAGATATTCCCATTAACCCAAAACGCCAGTTTGGAACAGCCTCATAGCAAACAGAACACATGCATATATGGAACCACAGTGGCCATTACAATGGCATGCAGGTTACATTGATAGCAACAGGCCACGAATGACAGTATTTCAACATAGAACATCAGTAGAAACACATTTCAATATTTATTGAACAATAGGACATATGTCCCAGCAGTAGGTTTGGTGTTAACATACCCATTGATTTGTGTATTTAGATTATTGTTTCAGATATGGTGGGGGGGGGGGTGTTATTTGGATATTGCTGTCTATCTCTTCACTGTTTTCTGTCTAAGTCTCTCTCAGTTGTACAATCTGACTTTATAGGCTCATAGGTTCATAGGCTGGTACTAGGCCAGAAGCTCTATGGCCTATACAAGTCTAACCATAATAATTCCCTGGCTATTTCTTCCCACACTATTTACTTTCCTGGACCCCTGTCTAGCAGACCAACTGACGGGATCCATGGGGTGAATTTCCTTTCTACAATCCAATCGTCAAGGTTCCTTTTGAAGAGGGACAAAGAGGCACTCTGCTTGACATGTATGGGCAGTCTATTCCAGAGTCTGGGGAGTCTCTGGGTCAGGAACCTATCCCTCCAGCATGTTTTGATTATTGTGATGACAAGGTTTAGATCCCTGGAGCATGTGGCTCTGAGGGATTAGGATTTCTTTAAGTGTAGCATGTCCAACAGCTCTGGGTTTGACATGGCCTTGTATGTTAAGCAGAGATTGCCTCTGAGTAGACGATATGCAACAGAGTATAGCTGGAGTTTTTTAAGGTGGTCAGTGTATGGCATCTGCTTTAGGTCTGTGATTCTTTTAGTGAGGTATTTCTGTGTTGTTGCAGATGTCTTGAGCATTACATACCAAATGGGGCGTTGTATTCTATAATGGATCTAATGAGGGATGAGTACAGTGGGACAATGACCTCCTTTTTATGGATGAAAAGTCCTTAGTGATGTGGTGTGCCACAGAGAAGGATTTCCTGACTGTTTTAGCTATGTGGTTATCAAAGGTGAGACCACTGTCCACCTGTGTCCCTAGGTCTCTTATCACACTTTCGGTGTTTAGTGTACTGCCACCTATGTGGTAATTCAAGTGTACATGTTTTTTCCCAAAGGGGATAACTATACATTTTTTGGCATTGAGCTTGAGCCCATGGCTCTGGCACCAAGCATCTGTTTCTGTAAGGCCCTTTTGTAGAGTATCCACATCATTTGGGGATTCACTAATGGCTCCCAGTTTGCAGTCATCTGCAAACTTTGTTAGCCAGTGTCCCTTAGTGTTGGCCTGTACTTCAGAGAAGTAGATGCCAAACAAGAGCGGTCCCAGGACTGAACCCTGAGGTACTCCACTTGTCACTTGTCTGGAGCTGGATTTGGAGTCAGCTACTTTTACAATGTGGGCTCTGTCAGTAAGCCAACTGGCAACCCATTAGGTGACGTAGGGATTAATGCCCAGCTTAGTAAATTTATCTATGATTCCAGAGTGGGGGATGGTGTCAAAGGTCTTGGCGAGGTCTAGATAGGCTGAGTGGACCACCTTACCCTTGTCCATGGCTCTGGAGACTGATTCAAAGAAGTCAATCAGGTTCTGAAGACAAGATCGGCCCTTCACGAACCCAAACTGGGTGGGGTCCAGTGTTTGAAGGTTGCCAATGTCTTTGTTTATAAGTTCCATGATAATACGCTCTATGGCCTTGCAGATAAGGCTCGTCAGACTGATGGGATGGTAGTTTCTGGGATCCAAGGTGGATCCCCCCTTGTGGAGTGGGATAACTGTAGCTCTGCACCACTCAGTGGGCATGAAACCTGAGGTGAGGCTATGATTAAACATGACACTTAGGTGAGGTGCCAGTTCATATTGTAGTTCATGTAGTGCACAGCCTGGGATGTCATCTGGTCCCATGGATGCTGTATTCTTAGCTTTGGAGAGTGCATTTTTTTATCTGTGTGGCCATTATTACTGAAATTTGGCAATCTTCCGGTATTGAGATGGGCCATTTAGGGGATGAGAGGGGGGTGAAGTTGGCACTGAATCGATCTGCCAGGGTATTGGCAATATCCTTGGGATCAGTATATTTAATATTTAATACCATTCTGTTTTAGCTCAGAGCAGATCTGAGCATTGCCATTTAGATTCTTGACATAGTTATAGAATGCCTTGTTGTTTTTCTTTGGAATCTTTGGCAATTTTATTTTCGTAACTAGCTTTGGAGGATTTTATGAGGGATCTCAGTTTCTTACTGAGGCTGGTAAGGGAGTTTTTTGCATCCTGGGATTTTCCCCTTTTCTGCAACAGTTTCTTCCTTTTGTTGTAAAGTATATTTATGGCAGGGGACCACCAGACTGGCTTCTTTTTTTGGAGGAGAGCATCTTGGTTCTATTTGGGATGGCACGATTCATGCATGAGTGGATGTGCTCGTACAGTGCCTTAGTGTAGAACTCAGCAGTCGAACTTTCAGATCCCTTCTGCATGGGTATCATGAAGTTTGCACTTCTGACTTGAGTAGCATGAAGTTGAGTAGCATGAAGTTGGCTTTGGAGAAGTTTTTTATAGTTTATAATTTTGTAATTACAACAGTCTTATACAGACATTCCTATACATTTTTATTATGGAGCACAGTGTGGGTAACAGTGGTTAATACAACATTACTATTCAGAGAATGCAACACTAAAAATCCCATATGATACCAGAGTAAACACAACCAGTCCAGGATTTAGAGCTTTATTGCCAGGCAGTTACAGTTTTATTTAAATATGACCTATATGGGACTATTACTGTCATATTGTCTGGTTTAATCAGTACAACCCATACACAAAACAGTTTTTATACTAGCAGCTGACTTTCTACTACTTTTATCCGTATTTGGTATGACTACTACAACCAGGATTGTTACTCACCAGCCTCGTGGCTTAGCCTTTGCAGCCTACTTGCATGGGCTTTCTGATTCACAGCCTGCTCAGCTGCAGCTGTAAGAGAAATAGAGAAATATTTAGCCATACCTATCCATCATTTACACAGGCTGGACATTATTAAACAGTTACTGGTATGAGTACTTACACACTGCTAGCACATCACCCCTCTGCCTTGATTTTTGGATCCACTGATCCAAGAGCGCCTACTTACTCCGTTTTAAGTCATCATAGTGGTGCCTGACCTGCTCACCAGTCCGAGGGATACCAGTGACACTGGTGAGGTCATGGGTGAGATGGTCCCAGGCTTCTGATTTATATTGGGAGCCTTGGTACTGGCCCTGCAACAGTCTCTCATCATGTTTTTTTACCAAGTGTCCTACCATAACCTTGGACTCCTGGATGCCCAAGTGCTACGCCCGGAAGCGCAATCCCTCTCCGACTCCAGCTATGCTGCTTACAGTGGGAAGCTGCATTCAGTTATGAGCTGTATTCCCACCTGTGGGGTTTAAATATGGCTGATTTCCCACCCTTTGCCGTGATTGGATGGTTTTGAATATGCTGAGCTAAGCTAAGCTACAGGCAAACCTGCTTAGCTAAGGTTGGCATTGCTTAAAGGGACAGGTTCAGCACTGCTTACTGATGGGCAAATCCACTTAGCTGGGCTACCCATTGCTTAGCAGTCATATTTACACAATGCTTACTCCTGGTAAGTAGAGCTGTGTAATGCTTGTCATTGCTTATTTTTATTTTATATAGACTATCTGCTATATGACATTGATTCATCATTCATTACATATTATAAATTTGTTTACTGTCCCTGACATTCCCCAATGTGCTTTCATTGCAAATATTCATGTGTGGCTATACTGTATCTGGCACTTGTGTTTATATGGGGATTTCACAACTTTATTACACTGACACCTCACATCTGGACCTAATGCAGTACTCCGGTTAACAAATATATGTTATTTAGTAGGTAATATAAAAAAAATGTTTATGCACCGCTGTCACATTTAAAATGTGAATGGGTTACACTGGGAATGGCTGCTCACAAAGTTTATGCTCTAACCACTACACTATTGCAACACTGCTTATGTTTGGATGTCTCTTGCTATTTAACTTCTTGTGCTGTTTAAGATGGACTAAGTGTAGCTATGCAATGGGTACACCCGTGCAGCTACACTTAAACTTTATCGCATTTATAAAAAAAAAGTTTTGATGTGTGTTTTTAGCTATACCCTTCAGAATATCACTGTTAATGCTAAACCCTGTACTTTTATCAACTTTCTGCTTTGTGGTGGGCATACCTCTCAAACTCTTGGAGCAAAAACTCTGGACAAACCCTAAAATGATGGGGAGACAAATAGGGACAGATTTTAAATATTGCTCTTACTAACTTAGAAAGTTGATATAAATAGATCCTTGCATTAGCATGGATTTTCTGAAGGATGTGAAGTCTTAAACTCAAATGTTTGTCATTATTTAATGACGTCAATCCTCAACTATTTGACAGAAAAGTACAGATTTTAGGAGGAACACATCAAAAATATGAGGCAAAACTCTGG
>NC_056726.1:1416348792-1416365427 GCF_019279795.1 Protopterus annectens
AGAGATTCTTGCACTTCTGTAAAGGTTCTTTCTCTCAATTCTAACTAAACAATATGTAAATGCAAACAATACAGAAGTCTGGGGTACAGCAAAAGCTAAGGAGTTTACTGAGCAGCAAAACAATAGAATACCACTAGGAACATTATTAGAGCAGTTATGATTTTGCCTTCCAGAAGCAGAAAAGAAAAAAATATATAGAATTCAATATGACTAAGAGTTACAGACTGATTGTATAATATTATGAATGGTGGGTCAATTTGTAGTGCATTCTGGAAATGGGCAACACTCTGTAATTTGTTCAACCACAAATATAGAGATGCAGCAAGAAAACACTGTCTTACCTAATACTGTTCTATAAAATATATATATTAGAGTCCTAACTATATATAGTATTCTGTGGTAATCAGCACCCATTTGCAGTGTACTGTGTTTGATAATGCAGTGCTCATCAAAAGTATGAGGCTCATGAATTACTACATTCTGTATATCAAATTACAAATACACATGACCAGATACAGAAACGACCTTTGGTTTAGGCAGTGAAAGAATCACAGAAGTGAAAGGGAGAAAAAAATCTAAGAAGTGATATTTGACTCCAATATACCTAGCCTTACCCTCCTTCCACCTGGTCTGTTGGGCACACAATATATCAACCTTCCTTCTGCCATCATATCAGCTACCTCTGTCCGCATACCAGTCACACTGCCAACATTAAAAGCTCCTACCCACACTACCACACTCCTAGCCTTTCTCCTCTCTTTCTGCCATATGAGCATCAGACATCCTCCAGGGTATGTCTGCGAATACAAAGGCTACTGTTCTGCAAATGACTTAACTGTGTTACAGCAATATTAAGAAAGTGTCACTAATTTTGGACCATCGCCCCCCACCATGTATGAGTGGCATCCTCCAGATGTCCTGCTCTAAAAGGTTGACAGGAAGAACTGAGCAGCAAGAGTGTAAATACAGTGTGCCATACTGACATAGAACAGAAATGTGTATCAGGTATTACCTGTACACATGTATGCATGAGTAGGTGTACCTGGCTGCCTCATAACAATGGACATGAGATGCAGAATGTCAGGTAAATAAGTTGTTCATGTTGTACAAATGTGTAATCTTAGTTTCTGTGCATCCAACAGAGATAGATTTCTACAGCTACTGGTTGTTGTATTGCCCTGACACAGACATGGGTACTAGAATAAGCATGATTATCAGGTTGAAATTGGAGAGGTGTCCAACTGTGTCATGACCTTGTGTCCATGCCTGCTACAAAC
Organism: Protopterus annectens; assembly: GCF_019279795.1. NCBI lineage: Eukaryota > Metazoa > Chordata > Ceratodontiformes > Protopteridae > Protopterus > Protopterus annectens. The sequence goes on from NC_056726.1 coordinate 1,416,350,070, forward strand.
AGCTATATGACCACCTACATACCTGTATGGACTCAGCAATACCTTACTTCTAAAACCTGTCTCCACCAAGGTAGAATAATCCCCTTTGCTGGACAGCAGCAATACACAAACCGAATAAATCAGTCACTATATTGGCTGCACAGGGCAAAGTAGTAGCAGCCATCAACTTGGCAGCAAGACAACCTTTGTCTGAACAAGCATATAAGGTCACAGGTGGATTACTGTAAGGCTAACTATGAGTACAAATAGGACACATCCACCAAGGGCAATCACAAGGCCATCTTCGCATATGTCTGCAGTCTCAGAGGCAACAACCCAACCCACCTTGTAATGGTGGTCAATCACACCACACACACATACACACACACACACACACACACACACACACACACACACACACACACAATAATAATAACACACACCAGCCACTATAGCTATAAAGCAGGCCAACCTGCTGCAGACAGATTTAAGGCAAACATCACCCCCATGGCTCACCATCAGTATAGGTGGATATGCACAGCACCCGCACCCTTCCGCTCACCATCAGGGAGCAGGTGTATACTGCTTAATCAAAGTCAACAAAAGCAAGTCTCCATGGGACCTGATAACATTCCTGTCTGCATCCTACATTAACTCAGGCATATGCTTCCAGTTCCATTACACACTGTATGCAAGTGAAGCCTGAGCACCACTGACATCCCATCTGCAAGAAAGACGGCCACTGTCATCCCTCTACACAAACACGAATGATGAATGGTGGTTTATGCAATGTACTGGCTCTCATTGGGGGGAACATGACACATCAAGACCAGGAGTGCAATGCAGGTTCATACTGTGCTGATAGATGACAGGGGTATGATGTGGTTGTAAGTCTTGGCTAATGATTGGCAATATTGATGTGCTGGCTCTGTAAATAACTCTGGGTAATGTCTGCGGTCCTGTGATGTTTTTCCCTGTTTATGTCTTCCAGGTGGCATGCAGCATCAGGCAGCATATACTGCAGAGGAGAATGCAGCTATCACTGAAGAAATACTCTAGCACCATGCGGTGCTGTTCAGCCATAGCTGCCAAAATCTGTGGGAGCGGACTGCCCTGTGGGATGATCTTGTCCACATTGTTAAAACCTTGGGCCACCATGGCCGCACATATGATCAGGTCAGGCATCGGGCAACTAACCTGATATGTCATGTCCAGCAAATGGCTGCTGCCATGGCCAGGGGCCATATTGCTACAGGTGGGGGTCCAGCCACACAGGCCCCACTTACATCAACAGAGGAGCTCCTTGCCAACCTTAGGGCAGCCCCCACACAACAGCCAACACATGAAACACGAGTCGTCGAGGTGGGTGGCACCCAGGCAACAGGCAAGGAGCATCCAGGTAAGGCCACAGTGCACATCAATTTAATCATGTAGCAGTCATACTGTCTTCTATACAGTATCTAGATCATATGTCACTCCAAACTGCATTTGTGGGTGAGGTTTAGTAATGCACACAAGTGCACATCTATGGTGAGGGACAGCAAATTGTGTACTATCATAGCTTGTACTGTACCTATGCAGAAAAGCAGCATTCATCTTGTACCAATGCTAAATGTGAGTTTGCTCGCAATACCTCTACCCCACAACTACATAGGTCCCTCTGGTCTGGGTGTGGGACAGCAGCTTGAAGCTGGTGAGTATGGAATTTTCCTGCTGTGGCTCACCAGTACCCCAAGCATGTTAAGGTCATGCATGTGACCATGCACACAACTGTTACTCTCAGCCATTTTGCAATATCTGCATGTTCACTTGTAGTGGGGTTAACTGCATTGCATCACAGAGATCATCACATGAGCATATTTGCAGGGGATGTCACATATCTGTAGCATACCTTACAACCTGTCATTGCAACAAATCTGGACAAAGACTGACAAAATGGAGGGACAAAGGCCCAAAACTAGGGACATATTTTATAAATTAATGTTATACAGTGCATATAAATGGTGTACACACACCTGTTAGAATGCCAGGTATTTGTGATATACAACAATGAGAGCACAATAAAACATTTCCAAACCCTTTCAACCTTTTATGTGACCTATAACCTGTACAATTCAATTGTAAGACAAACAAATCTGTTAGGGGAACAATTATGACACATACAAAATGTACAAGATGCCAGATGCATGCATGTGCACAGGCTGAAGCTAATACTGTGTTGAAGCAGCTTTCAATATTATTACAGCATTACGTCTTCTCAGGTACACAACTGCCATCAATTACAGAGGCTCTTTCATTAACAGCAAATAACAGTCAGCTGTCCTACCAGGATTATCCTAAATTTATGCAGGTGCTTGCTACAGCAACAGCCATAGTTCGCATACAGATTACAAAGCAGCAAAGGGATCTCATTTGTGAAAGGTATCAGCCCACAGAAGGGTACGCACACATTTCCACAGCATTGCACATACCATGGGACACAGTGAAGACAGTCATCAAATGGGGGTGGTAATATGGGGTAACAGTGACATTGCAAAGGATTGGTCATCCCTCCAAATATGTGAAAAAGACAAGACCTAAACTGGTCAGGGAGGCTGCCAGGAGACCTACAGCAACATTACAGGAGTTGCAGGAATCGCTGGCAAGTGCAGGTTGCATACTACATGTGACAACAATCTCCTGTATTCTCCACATGTCTGGCCTATGGGGTAGGGTTGAAAGATGGAAACATTTTCTCACACAGAACAACATACAGGTCTGGCAAATATCTCAAGAAAAATACATCAGGTCTCCCAAAAGCATGTGGAGAAATGTGTTATGGTGTAATGAGACCAATGTTGCACTTTTTGGCCACAATAACAAAGGTTTTGTTTGTCACAATAACAACACTGTGCATCACCAAAAAAACACCATCCCCATGGTGAAGCATGGTGATGGCAGTGTCCTGCTCTGGGGTTGCTGTTCATAAGCTGGAAGTGGGCCTTTAGCCAAGGTGTAGAGATTAGGAACAGTACAAAATACCAGTCCCCTTTGGCACAAAATATTCATGTGTCCGCTAGAAAGCTGTGGCTGGAAAGGACTTACACCTTTCCACATGACAATGACTCATACCATCCAGCAAAATCCAAAAAAGAATGTTTTCACCAGAAGACAATCAATGTTTTGGAATGGCCCAGCACAGTCCACACCTACATCCAATAGAAAATCTGTGGGGTGTCCTGCAGCAGCAGCCTGTGCAGAAGAGATGCCCTCACAATCTGACAGAGTTGGAGAGCTTCTGCAAGGGAGAGTATACAAATATTGCTAAGCTGAGATGTGCCATGCTGATACACACCTTCCCAAGAGGACTGACTGTGGTTATGAAATCAAAACGTGCTTTAACAAAGTATTGTTTAAGAGTGTGCACAGTCATGCAACCAGCCTACTGTACATATTTTAACTTCTATATGTTATCCGTAACCAATGTGTTTGATCTTCAATTGGATTGCACAGGTTATAGGTCACATTAAAGGTGGGAAATGTTATCACATGATTTCTGTTGTCTCATGTTATATATCAGACAAACCTGGCATGTGAGCAGGGGTTTCTACACTTATAATATCCACTGTAAGCTGAGGATGTTGTTAGTGTGACCATTTCTGTTGTAACATACATGTACTGCAGGTTTTGAAGTGTGAAACTCAAAATATGTCATTAGTAGTAACACCAGTACTCATATCATCCCAGCAATGTGTCAAACAAACACAGGATTTATGACAAACAGACCAAAAATAAGAGCCACATATGCAGACATTCAGTGACACTCTGCACAGTTGAGAGGTATGTTCTGTAGGAGTTTCCACTGTGCTATACAGGTGAACAGCAATTTTGGGTACATGGGTGGAGTGTGTGCTACTTGAAGGTCCATCACCTAACACTACTCACGTATCACAGAGGTATATATAAGTAGTAACATGAAGTGGAAAGGGCTGCACTGCATGATGTTGAAGGCCTGTCCAGGGTGTGTATGTAGTGGTCTGACTGTGTTATGAATGTCACCAGTTGGCTATTGTGAGGTCTGTGTAATGCCTGTCTGCCACCTCACGTGTGTGTGTGTGTGTGTGTGTGTGTGTGTGTGTGTGTGTGTGTGTGTGTGTGTGTGTGTGTGTGTGCAGCAAACAGTATAGTGCAGGTATTAGTTTACATATGTTGCCTTTCCCCCACAGGTGGTCATAGTGGTCATGGTCCCTCTCACTCAGAATCTGATGTCAGTGTCTCTGCAGACTCTGGCAATGATGACAGTCATAGTCAGGCACAGGTGGTGTTATCAGGGTTTGAATCTGCTATTGGTTGGCATCCCACAGTCATCCACAATGTTCCCACACACAGTCACAATGCCTACACATGCCCTGTCCCCAGTAACCACAGATGATGGACAGTTGGCAGGTGTTGGCATGGAACAAGCTAGTGTGGCGACTATGGCAGGTGTGAGTGTGGATACCAGCCATAGCTGGAGTGCTGGCGAGGTCCCACAGTGGCGGATGGACAAGGGTGCTTGCAGGAGGACTGCTGCTCATCAAGCTGCTGTCACAAGTGCCACAACAGATGTCACCAGATGCATGTTTTGGGCTGTCTTGAATGCACAGGCATGTACTGAATGCAACATCAGACAAATACTCACGGTGTTGGATGCAACTGTTCCTGATTTACATGGTAACATACATGACCTTGTTGAGTACACATGCCAAAATACTGAGGTCATGAATAGATGGTGGGGTAAGACCTTGGAAATCCTTGACCATGACCTGCCTGTGCTAGAGTGTGTGGTGGGAGATGGGCATCAGCCATGTGGACGTAGGTCAGCACCAACATCAGCTAAGAGTCTACGGGGCCATGCATCTTTACACTCCTGTAGTGGCAGTGACATCAGCACTACTGAAGGGGGTTGTTGTCCACATCACAATGGTGCAGGCCATGGGCACATGGTCCTGGCCAGTCCCGTCAGGGACATCAATCCAGCAGACATCAGTCACCATCAGGAAGCAGTACTACATCTGGCCTTGGGCTCGGTAGTGCCATTGAGACCCCTGGCAGGATCAGTTTCCATGTCCATAGCTGAAGATGGTGAACCGGACACCCTTCTATGTATGGTCCACAGCTGGCCAATATACCCCTGGGTAAGGCAGCCACATGGCATGACTGTGTGCATACACACACACACACACACACACACACACACACACACACATCTGTATCACAGGCAGGTCACCTCCAGATGCACACAGCACCTCTGCACAACCCATCTATAGGATACTCCTCCAAACACACACACACACACACACACACATGGATGAAACCATATGGCCCAGTCTAGGCCTCTGGCAAACCCACACTATACCCTGTGCACATGATGATACCTGTGTCACATCCCTGTCATACCATTGATGCAGGGACATGCTAATATGGGTCTGATGCACAGGGTGAATATAGTACAGTGTACCTATGTAATACTGTGTAAGGTGCCATCTGCTTGCATTTGTTATGGGTACACATAATGGTGTACGTACCTTATTAGCCATGATGCATTACTGCTGTTAGTACCACTGACTGAATGCAGTCTGACATGCTGTATTCTGTTTGTGTTCCAGGTGTCTGTGTGTCTGCAGGCTGTGGCTCTGCAGACATTACCAACATGGAGTATGGCAGAGTGGAAATACACCAACTGCTTCATAGCCAAGGTACAGCTTTATATGAACATTTACTAGGTGTGTATGGATGCAGTAGTATGTGATGGACACTGTTGTCAGACAGTGTGACCTTGCATACATACCCCTTGTCACAAACAGGTAGCCTTCAGACATGTCACCTCAGTGTTGTGTAGTACCACAGGCTCATACATATGCAGGTTACTGGAGTACTGTTAGTAGGTTCCTCACAAGCTTAGCCATTCAATTGACCACAACAGATTAACATGTCAGCACCTGTTTCCCCTGCCATTTCTTTCCCAGTTGGTGAGGGCATGCATGGTACTGTTTATGATAGGTTTTTGGTATGTATTCTTGAGTTCTCAGTGAAGACTGACACAGAGAATGTGCATACAGTAATGCAAACACAGTTGGCAATAGACAGATTTGTAAACCTACATATCCACTTTAATGTACTATAGTGCTACATACACATGACATGCCTGTTAAATGAAAAATACTGTAACAAAAAGATCAATACACAGGAGGTTCAGGTTCAGGTTTTTTTACTAGTGTACACCAGGAGGCAAAAAACATACAAGTACAGAATTTTGTCTGAATAATTCAGGAAGTACACAACTTTTATAGTATTTCTTACTAGTATTAACCCACCAGGCTGACATAGTCAGTCACAAGGGGTTTTACATCACTTTAGCTTACAATATTCTATTCATCTAAGATGCTGATTCTACATTTTGCTTTCTGGTAAACAGGGTGGCCTTGCTAGCCACCTGGTTAGTTACAATACCCTTTTACAAAAGTTGTCATTCAAGGTTCTAAGCTAATTCGAACATAATAGTAGATACAGTTCTCAATACATTTCTCTCATTACATGTTATCACTTCTTCCTTGCATCTGGTGCATTATCTAGCAATATACAAGGTTGATTATTCATGCAGGGAAGAGCAGAAGATTCTCATTATTTCATACATTTAATTTCCTGACCCAGCAGATAATCACTTGTGAGAAGCATAAACATTAATTCTTACTGAGCTAGCAGCTGCTGGGGTCAGAGGCCAACTTGCAAAAGGCACACTGCAGTTTCCAAAAGCTTCTTGCAGTTTCATATGAATTCATTTTTCTTGTCATATCATTAATAGAATAAAATGCATTACATACTATTTTGCTTTTTAACTAGCACTTCACATATACTCTAATACATATTTTTCTAACATGTCCCCCCCTGTTAATACTTTTTATTCTATTTTGAAGTACAAACAATGTTATTTCTTCTCCTAACCTCTTCCACTTAGGATTTGCAGCTAAGAGAGTCATTTAGTTTACACTTCAGAAAGAATTTCATTTGAAATCAATTTCTCAAACTCAGCATCTTGATATAAAGTCTCAGAAACAGATACATCAATAAAATCTTTGATTAATCATTTCATGCAGGGAATTCCACAGCAAACACATGCTCCCAATAGGAGTAAACCTACACAAATGGCAATCAGGATGTTCATTAAGATAGAACCCCACCCCCCCCAAACAGATTCTGGAAAAAATCCATCAGAGGGTTTGGGCCTAGTTTGGTCATGGCCGACACTTGCTGAATCACCTCCAGATGGTTATTAATTTCATGTCTATTATCTGGTATGTACGCACAGCATTCTTCTTTGATAAGCGCTTTACGTACCACCTCTCGCCGCTAGGGTGAAGTCAAGAGCCATCCGATTTTGCAACACAACAGTTCTCATGGCATTCAGTTCATCAGTCACTAATTCAAGAGCAGAAAAAGTTGCATCACTCATTACCTCGAGAAGTTTCGACAGCTTTCTCAGCTCCCAGATTGATTTGACTGCACCATACACTGGGAGTATACCTGCCCAAGATATAACACTGTCACTCAAGTCCATATGAGTCAATTTGTCTTTGTCCTTCATGGAATTATGGTCTTTCCATCCTGCTTCAATCCGCCCTACTGGATTCACAGGTTTCTCGACTGGATCTTCAGGTTTCCAGGCAACATCTCTCACATTCTGTATTTTACCCAGGGGCAATTCTGCAGTGTGTCTTATGGCCAGAACCAGGTAACCCAAAAAACAACTGCCGGACCAATTCTCAGGTAGCCATTTGTATGCTTTTTTCCCACATATAAAGTAACAGTTCTCTACTTTAGTGCTGATACATGCCAGCCCTGCATGAAACATTTTCTTATCTATAATAAACAATTGCTTAATTAAAACAGGATTTCTTCGCATCTCATTCAATGTTGTTTTCATTGAATCATAATTAGTATTGCAAACAGTATCCCCACTTTTAGTCTTAATATAACATTTATAAGATATTGTTACAGTTACTCCAGCCCACCTGGAGAGTGCCATTTTTGAAAAAAACACACAATCCCTTTTTGTGTAACAGGTAAATACAATGCTATTTTATCCTGTGATCTCACAGTTCCAGTGTCAAAAAGCAGATTTTCCCAAGTCTCATTGATCCCTAAAGGGACAGCGGACATTAACAGTCCTCCATATGCTGTTGGTATAACTGTACAAACCCAGCAGTTTGAAATGTTCATAGTCTCAGCATATACACGCTTTATTGCTAGGTATGTGTTAAAATTTGGATGCCAGTCTATGAGTGATTCATCACGTTTTTCCAATTTCACTTGTGTGGTTGAGTGAAGAAAAACCCACAATAAAAAGAAAATTGTCACAAATACAGTTAATAAATGTATGCCCAAGAAAATGATTATGCAACATTTTTGAGGGTGGTCTGTATTTCTATTCGCTTTATTCTTAGCCATTGTGTCCCTGATGTGTGACCGTCACAATGTTCTTATCAAGTTGAAAGTTCTTTACCGGTTTGCAATGCGTCAAATGGACCCAGGATGGTTTCTCAGCTACTCTGACTGGAGTAGGTGTTGCCAACAGTACCTGGTACGGTCCTTCCCACTTTGGACTCGCCCAATTCTTCCTCTTCATCACCTTCACCCAGACCCAGGATCCTGGGGCTAGAACTGCTTCCAATGGTCTGGTCTGTCCTTTATCTGAAAAAGTGTTAAACTGCAAAAGAGATTTATTTGTTAACAGTTTCCTCATATAACTAACTAGTGAACTGTCAGCCTCCTGGTCTGCAGGCATGAGAGCTTTCCAGTGAGGTACATAATAAGCCCTCCCAAACACCATTTCAAAGGGAGTCAAACCCTTTGCATTTGGAACTGTTCTCATGCTCAGCAGTGCCAAAGGCAAACAGTGCACCCAGCTCTTCTGAGTCTCATTTACTAACTTCCTAAGTTTATTTTTAAGGACTCCATTATACCTCTCCATCAGCCCTGCAGACTGAGGGTGATAAGCACAATGGTTCTTCAAGGGAATCCCGAAGAAACGTCCCAACTGTTGTATGGTTTGATTCACAAAATGTGTTCCATTGTCACTATAAATTTTTTCCGGTATGCCAAACCTAGGAATTATTTCCTTAATAAGGGCTTTCGCCACTGTCGCTGCATCTGGATTTTTGGTTGGAAAATCTTCCACCCATTTAGAAAACATATCTACAATGACGAGGCAATACTTTTTGTTCTCACATTTGTTCAATTCTATAAAATCCATGCAAATAGTATGGAACGGATATGGCGGTATAGGAAAGCTTCCTTGTTTAGGTTTAAATGCCCCTTGTGCATGATGTTTGTTACAAATATGACATGCCGCACAAAATTTTTTTTGTATAGTTTGTGAATCTGTATGTTTGGAATATTCGACTTACTAACTGTACCATCCCCCCTGTTGAGACATGGCATTGCCCATGGCTGAACAAAGCTGCATATCTAAATAAATTAGATGGCAAAATCGTTTTTTTCTCTTTGGAGATGTACAGCCCATTTTCAAGGATTGCTCCTCGTTTTTCCCATTTTTTTTTTCCGCTTTTGTGGTAAGCGTCTGCATTGTTTTTAACATTTCTAGATCTAAAATTTCAGAGGGTTGTAATTCCTCGTCTAAAAGTAAGGTTTCTGAGTCTGAAGCTGCTTGCTTCGCAGCTGCATCAGCTCTCGCATTACCTTTTGAAATACTGTCCTGCTGTTTCGTATGAGCTACGCATTTGCAAATAGCTACTTTAGTAGGTAACTGAATAGATTCCAACAATTCTAAAATCAGTTGTGCATGATTAATTGGTTTACCACTAGATGTTATCATCCCTCTATTTTTCCACTACTGCAAAAACATGTACAGTAAAAAGCATACTGTCAGTATATATGTTTACACATTTGTCTTTGCTAAGAGTACAAGCTCGTGGTAAGGCAATCAATTCTGCTGGTGGTGCAGACAAGTTATGTGGTAAGGACTGGGCTTCTAAAGGTTTCAGTGTCTGTAACTATTGCATACCCCACTAGATTTTTCCTGTAGGGCCCCTTCTGCATGAGCCGTCCACGTAATATGTCACCTCGGCCTTATCCAAGGGAATATCCATGAGATCTTGTCTGGGTAAGGTTTTCTGCTCAATTTCCTGCAGGCAACTGTGTGGTGTGCCATCCGCAGGAGTTGGGAGCAAAGTTGATGGATTTAATGTCGTGCATCGTTCAATTGTCATATGAGGTTGGCTCAACAGTATAGTCATACAGGAAAGGTGTCTAGCAGGAGAACAATAAGCTACCTTTTCTTGCAGTAAAATTATCGCAACTGCATGAGGCACTCTCAATGTGAGAGGGTGGAATAACACCACTGAGGCTGAAGCCTGTACTGCCACTGCAGCTGCAACCACTGCTTGCATACAGTGGGGCAAGGATCGTGCCACTGGGTCTAACTGTGATGAATAGTAAGCTATTGGGCGTTGCTTATCCCCATGTTGTTGTGTCAACACTGATGTCATATATCCTTGCTTACAGTCTACAGTTTAAAAGAAACGTTTATGATAGTTTGGTAATCCTAGAACTAATGAAGAAGCTATTAATTGCTTCAACCTGCAGAAAGCCATTTCTGCTTCAGGTGTCCATTGTAATAAATCCTGTGCTGCCATCGGCTTTTTGTATATGAGGTCGGTCAGTGGAGCACATTCCAAAGCATAGTTTGGTATCCAACTCAGGCAGAAGTTAGTTGTTCCCAGGAAGGACATAATTTCCTTCTTGGTCGCTGGTTTGGGTGCTTGTAAAATCACTGTTTTCCTATCCTCATCTAGTATTCTACCTTCTTTGGATATTACATACCCAGGTATCTAACCTGTTTTCTCCAAAGCTGTAGTTTGCTTTTGTTTACTTTGCGTCCCTGTGTTGCTAAGAATTGTAAGAGTTCTATGGTATCCTCCCTGCATTGCTGCTGGGTGTGGGCTGCTAGCAAGATGTCGTCTACATAAAGTAGAATTTGACTACCCCGGTGGGGAATCCCGCCAAATTACTAGCCATTTCTTGTGCGAATATTGTTGGACTCTCACAATATCCTTGTGGTAGTCAAGTATAGGTATACCTTTTCCCCTGAAATGTAAATGCAAACCAATATTGGCTATCAGGATGTATAGGTATTGAAAAGAAGGCATTGCTGATATCTACCACAGAGAAATATTTTTGGTGAAGTTTCAAATCATTTAACAAAGTGTGTGGATCTGGCACCATAGGTGCTCTAGGTATTACTGCATTATTTTACAGCTTGTAAGTCCTGAACCATACGCCATTCCCAGTTTGCCTTTTTAACATGAAATAGGGGTGTATTACATGGTGAATCAGGAGATTCTACCAGTACTCCTTCTCTAAGTAATGCTGCTATTATAGGTTTGATTCCTATCTCTGCATCCTTTCTCAAAGGATATTGTCTCTTCTGTGGTCTGAATGCTGACTTTGGTGTAATAGTAACTGGTCCTGCTGTTCGAATAAGTCCTACATCTGACTTCCCTGGGCCTGTTGACCAAAGAATCTTTGGTATGTTACATAAGGCTTTCTCCTCTTCTTCTAATAAGAATGCTAATCAGCTGTCCTCGCTAGACTGCAAGTGTACAGCTGGGTGTACCTGTGTTAACCAATTCAGTTTTTGTTTCTGTATTCCCTGCTCTGATAATTCTAAATCAGTTTGTTTCTCCCATCTCGTTACCTTTTCTCCTAGGTCTGCCCATTTTACATTTTTGTTCTTAGTTAAACTGACATGTGGTAATTGATTAGATTTGTATAGTGCAAGAAATTCTTGAGATAATGAACAGCTAACAACACTGTTTCCCTCAGTATCCCATTGCAGATTACGTAACACTAATCTGTTTGCACGATTTCTGAACAATTCTTGCTCATATTCCTTATCAGGTCCTGGTGTGCTACAGTAATACAGAGTGCAATGCAACAAATGCTGTCTGTCAGTGTCAAGGGAGGGGGATGGCTACGTTCATCAGTTCCTCGGTCACTGCCCCTGGACCAGTCAGAAACCAAGTCCTGGCTGTACCAGTAAAGTTTCACCTCCAGTCGCACCACAAAGTATCCATTGTCACTGTGCCTCCATACCCCTGCATAGTTGGAACTACTGCTATGCCAAATATCTGAATAAGGTCCACTACCTAAGTAGGTTCACTGGACATTTGCGGTAGAGCAACAATTTGCCATACCCTTTGAGTCATCCACTGAAAACAGGAATTCAAATTATTCGCTATATCATGGGAAAGTAGTTCTCTGTATAAAGCTGTCCATTTGCAGCTTTCACTAATATATAATCAGGTGATTCTGTATGTTCCGGTAAAATTTAGCTTGGAGGGGTGTGTATCAGAGTCCGTGACGCTCCTGAATCACACAGGAATTTAACTTCCCTTCCCTCCACCAGAAGGTATAACTTCCGGTTTTGTAATCTGCTAGGTAGAGCTCTAGGCTCTAATAATGCTAAATCTAAAATCTCATTTTCTTCATCCTCATGTCTACTTGCACTTTACTCTACTCCTTCCTATCACATTTACATTTGTTCTTTCTTTATTGTCTTTTCCAATGATTTCTGACTCTTTCTCAGTATGGTGTATCTTCACCATCATATAGTCAGTCCTCATCTCCCCTATCCTCTGTGGTTACCTTCTTATTTTGTTTGCAATCCCTTGAAGTTAAGCTGAATGTCCTTTCTTCCCGCACTTAAAAGCATTCACCTCTCTTTTTCCTTTCTTTCAAAGTCCCTCTGACTGTTTGTCAGACTGTTTATTTCTCTGTGCATTTTTCTTACCCTTTTTACCAGGGCCGCTGTAATACATAACTTCAGCTCCGTCTTCAGCAGTGAAGAACTTGCGCGCTTTTTCTTTTTGCTATTAAAATGTCTTTCAAGCATGTCTAGCATATTCAAAATAAGACTTGTAACAACATTTGAGATGATCTATCATATTATTCTTTGTAATGAAGCTACTAATAGGTGCAATGCAACCTTATAAAAATGCATTTTTCAATTGGTTTGTTCATCACAGAGGGGAATCATTTGTTTGATTTTCAGGAACTGTCATGCCACTATGATTGTTAAAGGCACTCTAATAATCTGGGCATAGTACCCATCTACTGTTTCATTTTCTTGCTGTATGCATTGATTAATACAAGTCCAGTCTGCTTCTAGGGTTTCGGCACTTTCTCAGAGATTCGGTCTAGTGGCCTTTTTACTCTATTGTCGTAAGTTCTGTGTCACTATGTGGGGTGAGCTTAGAATTCTGCATTACGAGGATTCCAGGTGCCACAAATCATGTGCCAATCTGGACCTACAATTTGTCTAACTACTTTTTCTGCTTCTTCCCCCATTTAAGTGGTAACTTAACCTCATGCCTTGTAAATCTTCTAGGAAATTTTGTAAAATTAACTTTTGGATGGGAATTTACCTCAGTAGCCTTTCGGATATCCTCCGGTGTCCACATTTTATATACCAAGAGGTTGCCGGGTCCTGTTCCAACCTGTCCTGCCTGAGGATTTGGTTCCTCTATAATTGGACATATTTCTTCTCTCACTCTCAGCTTGCAAATTTCTCTCCATTTGATAGATTCTATGTCCCCTGTGTTTTACGTGTTCGGGACCTAGTTTCAATGGGATCTCTAACAAACAATTTGATTTCACTGGACATCAGGATACCGCGAGGTGAGACAGGCTTGTCCACCCGCTCCATATCCTGAAAAAAAGGGAGTGGGGGATGCCATTGCTACTACTATATTATTATCTTCTTTGCGCATTCTAAAACAATGCCTTTGAATTATTACTCTTTTGGAAACCCTATGGTTTGGCTATCCTCAATCCACCTGTGTGCCTGAGGAATGCCTAATTGCCGTTGTTTCTTTGCCTGACCTTTTGTATCACTTTTAAGCTGTTTAAGAAGTTTAACGTTGAAGCGAATTTGTCTAATTCCCATCAAATTCATATTTGTTAACCCATTTTGCATAATATCTAACATTATCTGCGCGTTGCCAGTTGCATATTTTTGCGTCTTCGGTTGAGGGGGTGGTCTGGCCCGATGTTTTAGTGCACTGATTTCCCATATGTTATTCTAAATGTTAACGTAACCCTTTTACCCCGCGACGGTGCGTACAACAACTTCAGTTCCTCTCACAGTTTATCTAGAATAACTGCCTACCTTATTCTGTTACCCTGATCTATGACCAAATAAACAGTAACTTTTCTTGTCCCTGATCTGTATGACAAATCTGACAAAAAAAACAATATTTACTGTAACCTAGTCCCTGATCTAAAACAGAAAAAAGGCAAAATGTCTCCCTACCTGAGCCTCCGAGATTGAACAGTCACGGTTTGAAGTGGAGATCTGCTCTTCAGCCACAGATCAGAAAGTGGCCAGCCTCTTTAAACGACAATTCAGTCAGAGGTCTTTTCACTCAAGAAGAACCATTTCAGTGTCTTCTCCTGCATGCAGTCTCTTGACCTCACCACCACGCAGCTTGAGGGATTCCGGTATGCGAGGACCAATCTGTTAAATGACAAATACTGTAACAAAAAGATCAAATACAGGAGGTTCAGGTTTTACTAATTATTACACCAGAGGCAAAAACGATACAACAGAATTTTGTCTGAAGATAATTCAGGAAGTACACAACTTTTATAGTATTTCTTACTATGTATTAACCCACCAGGCTGACGTAGCTAAGTCACAAGGGGTTTTACATCGCACAGCTTACAATATTCTCTTCATCTAAGATGCTGATTCTACATTTTGCTTTCTGGTAAACAACGTGGCCCTGCTAGCCACCTGGTTAGTTACAATGCACCCTTTACAAAAGTTGCCATTCAAGGTTCTAAGCTTCGAATTCGAGAACATAATAGTAGATACAGTTCTCAATATATTTCTCTTGTTACATGCTATCACTTCTTCCTTGCATCTGGTGCGTTATCTAGCAATATACAAGGTCGATTACTCATGCAGGAAAGAGCAGAAGATTCTCATTATTTCATGCATTTAATTTCCTGGACCAGCAGATAATCATCACTTGCCGAGAAGCATAAACAATTAATTCTTACTGAGTTAGCAGCTGCTGGAGGTCAGGAGGCCAACTTGCAAAAGGCACACTGCAGTTTCCAAAAGCTTCTTGCAGTTTCATATGAATTCATTTTTCTAGTCATATCATTAATAGAATAAAATGCATTACATACTACTTTGCTTTTTAACTAGCACTTCACATATACTCTAATACATATTTTTCTAACAATGCCCCACATTGATTATATGTGTGAGACATAATCCACTACCTCTTTCAACACATAATGTTGTGAATGCCTTCATGGATGCCGGTGAGAT
>NC_056726.1:1416365927-1416373427 GCF_019279795.1 Protopterus annectens
TGAACATTAACATATTTAGATATGATAAATTACATATTTAGTTATGATTTCAGAGTGTTTTACATTAAGGTGAACTACAAATCAGCTGTACACTTTCTCTTGCTTGTGGAAGCACTCGGTGGTAACGACTTGAAAATTCCATCTTCTCATGGCGCGCTCGGGCTTAAACACACAGGCGCCATGAGAAGCTACTCAGGGTTAATGAGTTAAGGAGGTGGTTGTCAAGAACTGGAGTATTTTCTTGTGTGATGATGCCTTACAAGCTAAGTTTGGCACTTTGCCTAGGTTTATATATAGAAGGGGTGACAACCTCAAACGGATATTAGAAACAAAAAAGGACACTCGTGTTAGAACAGAGGGCACTTTCAAATGTGAGAGTTGTAACATGTGTAGGCATATTGCCACTGGTTCGAGCTTTAAAATTACTGGGTCTTCTTTCTCCACTGTTGGTAGATTCAACTGTAAATCTCGATCGGTTGTTTATTTGGCTTGCTGCCAGTCTTGCCCAGCATTTTATGTGGGCAAGACTGACAGAGGTTTTAATGAAAGAATCTATGAGCATTTATACTGTATTAGGAAAAACAAGTGTGAAAATGCTTTGGCGAAACATGTTAATGACCACCCTCAGCATAGTTTTACTTTTAGGGTGTTAGGACAGGTTTCCTTTGACATCAGGGGGGGTCCTTTTCAACTATTATTAGAGCGCCTAGAAGTGATTTGGCAGCTGAAACTCTGTTCTTATAGACTTCCAGGTCTCAATGACAGAGTAAGTTTAGCTTGCATTTTGAAACTTAGAAGCATGCAGAGGTAATGTTATTATGAGTACTTTTCACTTATTATTTTTTACTTTTTACCTTTTGTCATTAAAAAGGTTTTATATACTAAGTTTTTTGGTTTTAAACATTTTAAATATTATGTTCATACATATTTCCACGTTGTTTTGTTTTTAAAACATATTTTCCATGGATTTGACTGTTGTATGCAGTGGTACTTTAAGACGTTTTGAGATCAGCTTTTTCCCACACATTGATATCAGTGAGTTTCAACCAGTTGGTTGGTCCATTCAAATGTATCATGTGTTGTTAATTGTGTATTTAAGGAGTTTTTTTTTACATTTGCTACCTTTTGATGTCTGTCTGAAGAAGTTCAGTTTTTTTTGAACGAAAAGTGGATGTTAATAAAACACTTAACATTGGACTTTTTGCTGCTGGTTCTGCTGACGTGGATTTTGTTTTATCTATATAGAACTACATTCACCTAGATAAGTGAGGAAAGTGAGTACAAGAGCTACATTACTCTACGCAAGTGAGAAAAGTATGTACAAAACCTGTTCACCCTTACCTGTAGGTAATGAGGAAGACTGAGTACTATAGTAATTATTAGCTTACGTAGTGTTTCCAAGTCCTGAACAAGTGCTTAGCATGAACAACCAATCCAGATAGGGTCTTGGATAATATAAACACATGGCCCCCTCCCCCCAACAGGTACACAAGCATATATCCATGTGCACCACAGGGCCCCTGTACCCACAACTATGCAGGTAAAAGCTGCACTCAGTCTGCGTGGGACCTGCCCACATCACAGGTTGTATCATACACATATGGCAAAACAAGATGCTCTCCATGTACACATCATGTAAAACAGCTCCATGTCAGGTTGTGTACACACTGAATGGTGCACACCAACAGGTATCACAACCCACAAAGGGGGAGCCACCACTGATGTTCTGCTGCAACAGCAGCCCGTTGCAGGTGAGAGTGTTATTATTTATCAGGAACTGTAATGCACAAATCTATCTGTCATGTGGCCATTCACAACATGTACACATAATGTATGGTCCTGTCACAATATACAGGTCAGACCTGCAATGCATCACAATGACTACCGATGTGCAATACTTGCAAACTATGTGAATCATCTCACCGACATGAATCCTCACAAACTTTATTGCCAGATGTGTTGACAACTTTGCATACAATGGTGGAGGTGCTGTTCACTTTAGGGATGTACAACAGATCTGATCTACACATGTGGTGAATACAAACAGTACTACACAGTGGGCTGGAGTATGGCCAGCACACAGGTTTCACCGGTGTGGATCATAGTCCTGCTATGAATGTCACACAATGTGATGTACTATATTGACATGTCCATGACATCTATTGGCCTGGCTGCTACACTGCCTACCTAACCTGAAAACATATCCCACATACCACCCTTTATCTGCATAACCCTGTTGTCAGTGGAGCATATATGTCATATGGGACAACACAGACATGTGAAATAGATGCACATCAAAATAATTTGGACAACACATGTACACACATGGCCATGGAGGATGGCCAGAGACATGGAGCAACACACACAGTAGACGTGTTGTGCTTGTGTGTACACCCTGTCGTACAATGGCTACATATGGTTCAACCATGGCCTTTGTATAATGGTCATAATGTAGATGTGGAACAGTAGACATCCAACAGGCCTGTGCACATCTTCTGTAGGCGTAACATCAATCCACCACATAAGATGTGTTGAACATCCTGAGGGTGTTGCAACATGACAGCAGTCACTTGTACAGTATCCACATCAGGCCACAGATACAGTACATTCCCGTTGCTGGTGTTGGACATAAATGCCATACTAGCTCCTCATGTGTGTGCGTGGTACACAGATGTCATGTGGGACATGGTGTACCGAAGTGTTCACCATGTCTGGCCATAGTCGCCAGGCTGCAGCAATATGGTTGCAGATGTGCAGGGGTCTCATCCGTATACACATCAGTGACCTGTTTCACAACTTCCACATCATGGTTTAGTGTATATACACCTCAGTGACATGGGTCACATTCCGCACTATATATGTATTGTATCTGAACACAGTCATGGCTATGAACCCTGTCTGTAACTCACACTGTATAGCACTAGAGACGCCTCATGATTGCCTGCAATGGTCATGCACATCAGCTAAATTTGCAGTATATCTGCAGGGCAGACAGACAACACTGAATTGGTACACCATTGCCCCACTGTATATTTGACAAGACACCATTGTGTTAAACATGTATGCATGTTATTGTATATGTCAGCAGATCACATGTCATACTACATGTGATTATCAAGGTCGGATGCCACACATCAGGCAGGTATACTGTTAACCTGTGCTGGTCCACATGATGTACAACAGTGATGTATGCTAACCACTACTATGATTGTGTAATTTGCATGCCGTCTGCTATGACACATGCATGCTGTTGTGTGCAACCTAGAGATGTATGATAACTACCACTATTATTGTCTGCACTGCATGCCATCTGCCGTATCACATGCATGTCGCATGCCTTCTGTCATATCACATGCGTGTGTGTGTGTGTGTGTGTGTGTGTGTGTGTGTGTGTATTGTATAGATTGTAATGTACAGTTCTTGCCTGCCCTCACAGGTGATGTAGGTGCATTGCCCTCCTGCGGTACATCAGATGTTAGTGTCCCCACAGACTCTAGCAGTGATGAGGAACGTATGATTGGGTCACAGGCAGAGTTGTCAGGAGATAAAACTGTGCCATTGGTTTCCATTCCATCTATATCCACCTCATCCCTGCACACAGATCCCATACCTGCGCATACTCTATCACCAGTGGCCATAGAGGAAGGACAGTTGGCATGTGGTAGCCTGGAACAGGAAAGTGTGGGGGTTATGGAAGGTTTGCCTGCACACCATGGTGTCAGCCAAACTTCTGGTGGTGCCCCACACAGGCATGTGGCCAGTGCTGCTCATACGAGGACCTCAAGCCAACATGCTCCTGCATGACAGAGCGCAGCAGCTGGTGTCACCAGACGCATGTTTCAGGCTGTAATGGAGGCACAGGCATGTACTGAATGGCACAACAGAGAAGATCAGAGACTACAGAGGCCTGCTGTCCTTTCTTTAAACAACAGCATCCAGAAAATGGTAAATGCTCAACAGCAGATGCTGATGCTTTGGATAGAAGGTTGGGTGACATGGTTGGAGTCCTTGACCATGGCATGATAATCCGCGAGTGTGAACTGTCTGTGTTGGAACATCTGATAGGAGTGAGGTGTCGGGCTCGTGGATATAGGCCTGCTACATCACCTGTGTCAGGTCTACATGTATGAGCTACCTCACATGCCTGCTCCCATAGTGGCGGTAGCAGCAGCAGTGCATCTGGTGCTGTGCTGTCCACACCATGACACAGCAGGCCACATGCACGTGGCCTGGGATGGTCCCAACAGAGACACGATTCCAGTGGGCAAGTGACATCAGACAGTACCTAATCTGCACCTTTGTCTGGTAGTGCCCATGCAACCCCTGGCAGGCACAGGTCACATGTCCGTGGCCGGACACTGTGAACTGTAAAACCTTGCCTGTACAGTCTACAGCTGTCAATAATACCCCTGTGTAGGCCAGACAAATGGGAGAACTGTGGGCATACATACATGCACACACTGGACACATATGTAGGGCACCACAACACACACATGCATAACATCCACACACGCCCAATTAGATCAAAGGCCCAAACCCACACACATGATGTCATCCAATGGTGCAGCCTAGGCCTCTGGCAAACATTAACACCCTGTGCATATGATGATGCCTGTGCCACATCCCTGACATCCACACCATCAGTGCAGGGACATGCTCATATGGTCTGATGCACAGGGTGAACAGACTAGGATGATATGTGTAGTTTACAAATGTTGAGGGCTGTTGACAGGCAGCAGATATACCATGTAGTACAGGTGTGCAGTACTGTTAACAGTATGTGTCTTGTATAACAACAGTGCAGACTAGGCCTCTGGTAAACATTAACATCCTGTGCATATGATGCTGCCTGTGCCACATCCCTGTCATCCACACCTTCAGCGCAGGGACATGCTCATATGGTCTGATACACAGGGTGAACAGACTAGGATGATATGTGTAGTTTACAAATGTTGAGGACTGTTGACAGGCAGCAAATATACCATGTAGTACAGGTGTACAATACTGTTAACAGTATGTGTCTTGTGTAACAACAATAAATGTATGTTGGTCATGATGTTCTGCTGTGCTTCTTCAGGTCTAATTGCACGTGCCGGTGGATATCAGTGTTTGCAGTTAAGTTTCCCATATGTCAATTTGGACTACTCACAGGTATGTATGAATATACCAGCATGCACCATGTAGCTGTCACATACCAGTGAGAATGTCCCACGTTACAATCACTTCTACCGTTCGAACAGCATGATAGCTGTGTATTAAGCTACTGTGGCCACAGACATGACATCCATAAAGGCTGACATCACAGGTACAGTTACATGGAGTGTTGAGGTAAGAGAGAGGTCTAGCTGATTACAAGGGTAGAGGCCAGTGGGAAGTGTGATGCCTCAATGGGAATCAGTAATACAAGTTCCCATGACAGGATGCTAACACACAGCTGCACCCACACACTCAGGTATTGGCACACATGTATTCAGTGACACTGTAACACACACACACATACACACACACACACACACACACACACACACACACACACACACACACACACACACACACACACACACACACACACACAAACACACACACACACACACTCACAGCTTCACTGACACAGTAACACACACTCATACACAGTTGCTACTGGTGGGATGAGGACCCCTGCCTATGTGCAAATCATCATTACAGTACTGTGCACCTACATGATGTGCCACAGAAAATAAACATGTACAGGTAGTCTGTACGGCCTAAGATCAGGGACATCAACACGGATAGTAGAATGCATCAACCGGATGGTGGGAGGGGGTCTTATCAGTTCAGTATGGTAACATACATCCTCACCCCAGGGACCAGTCAGCCCTACATACACACACTGTGGCATTCAGTAATTAATACACCTATGCCGTGCACATACAGATACCTCACATGTGTGAGATACACGCCCCTGCCTATGTCCTACTTTCTGCATTGCAGTTTGTACAGATGTGTACACTACTGTACAGGAGAGTGAGTAACAATTGTGATGTATTCCCCACAATACATGACATATATGGACACACACGCAACCACACATGCCAGTACTGTGAATCTCAGACCTGCCTAGCTCATGTTATGTATGTCAGACGTACAGCAGTATTGCATGCGTTACAAACTGTACTGACGCTTCCTGTGCCAACCGTGTTGATATATGCACTAGGGATGTCATCTATCAACAGGTGTCAAGTGATTTACCTTCGCTGTCACCCTGACTGCTGTCTAAGTTGTGTGTTATGTCCTTCAGTTAATGAAACCATTGATTACTGGTTACAAAGGGTATTGTAGGACCACTTGTGACAAACCTGTGAGCTGTCCACAGCAAACATCCATCTGAAAAGATGCCCCCCCACTTAGTTATTTTAACACATCTGTCTATCACTGTGGTACATCTTTCTGTACATTCAGCATATCACCATATACAGTTGGCAATGTTGAGGCTGCATTGCAGCTGCATGATGTACTAGGATGCACCTGCATACATCAGCTACTGCACACACATGTTATCTGAACACACAACACTATGTGTACAGGTGTGTAGGTCTTACAGTCCTGACATTTGGTCATGTTTGTAGGCATTGCAATTGGTGGATATGTGTAATATCATACATGACACATGGACTGTTGTATGATATGATGGGTGACCAGTACAGAGGGGATGTTACCTCTGTCAACATTGATATCACACCTTATGTACTGTTAGCATTCAGCAGCCATGGACCTACATTCCATGTGCATGTGTGTAATGGCTGTAGCCACCTGTTTGCACAAAGGACTACAACAGCTATGCTATTTACAGGTATGTTGTGTGTGTGGCATGTACATTCCCAGGGCAGGTACATGTATGCCATATCCATACATGAGGGTGTGTACTGGTGTGCAGCAACAGACATTTGTTAATAGTAGAAAGTACCGAGGGCCCCTGGTATGTGTACAGCTGACCTGGTCACAGACAGTGGTATCATTACATTGCATAACACATGAAGCAACTGTGTCAGTACATGTGTACTGTCTACAGTTGATGTAGAGCTTAGTACAGTACACAGGTCAAAGGTCACATTGTGGTGTACTCGTCTATGTCATACATGTATGGTTGCATGTTGGTGGCCTGAGCGCATGGTGGTGTCTGCAGTTTACATCCTAGAATGCAGCATGTGACACTGTGTACTGTACATGGCTCATCTGTGATGCATTTATGGGAGGAGCGGTCAGTACATATGAGTGGCCTTTATTATGTGGGTATACCACCTGGAGTGGTCCGTACCTGTGTTACGGCCCACATGTCTGGTTCTGAGGTATATGGTGGTAGTGCTATTGTGCACTACAGAGACACCAGCCAGGTGTTCCTCACTGCACAGATGTCAGTACCCACCATTGTTGGATCTACAGTAACCAGCTGTGAATATGGACGCTACACATCTAGCACTGGTTAGCATAAGAAAACAATGCAGTTGTCCTGTAGGTGTATGG
>NC_056726.1:1416375927-1416425197 GCF_019279795.1 Protopterus annectens
GCTGACCTGCTCACTATAAGCAGGTTTTGCCACACCAGGCCAGTATTGGCATATCGGGGTATAACAGGCTGTGTACACTACATGTGCCTGCCAAACCAGGTACACCTGTACATGTCACTGTACAGTATTGTGGGACATGCACATCTCAGGCAATACACAGACATGGCATGCATTGTAAAGTTATGACCCTACACATTGGTATCCAGGATGTCAGGCCAGATAATGCAGTACCCATCTGTGTGGGACATTACAGACATTACTCCCCTGCACTGCACACCATTGTCAGGTGATGCAATGGCAAGGATTACCCCTCACCCAGCCTTGTACAGCCATCTTGCACCACCAAACACAACACACCATGGAGCAATGCCTACCTGCATGACAGTACTGGCACCCTGTGTCTGCATGTGGGTTGTGATGCTCCCAACCACAGTCACTCCCAGTATAAACCTCGTTGACATACCAACAGTTGTCAAGCACTTTCACATGCCCTAGCCCATAGAACCTCCAGATATACCCTGTGGTGCATGTGGTCCTGTGCATTACTGCGGTGTGGCAAACTAAGTAGTTACATTGTGTATTTGCCGCCCTGGCAAAGGTGTCAATTTGTGTCCATTAGTGTGTGGCTGTGGTGACAATGGCATCTGTTCATGTGGACTGACATGTGTGCCACACCTAATGTGTGTATATCTGTTGCACATGGCACTCACTCACCTACACACATGTTCTTACAGCACTGCAACATGCTGCCTCCTTGACACATGTAGTAACGTCATGCACATGTAATAGTAATGAGTAGTCAGGGGTTTGTCCCTGTACTATTCAGCGTGTGGCAGATGATGCTTATGGTTAAGTCTCCAAGCCCTTCCCTGGTGTACATTGCCTGTCCCGCACATATACTCTCTGGTGAATGTGAAGGTGTACACTTGCACAGCAGCAGCATGTGTATTGTAACAGATGGAAATGGTCAGGTGATGGCCTCTGCACCTATTGTATTCCTCCTCTAGCTGAGTGCATGTGGTACAGCTGTGATTGTGTTGCCATAGCCATCCGCATGATAAACACTTTACACTATCTAGGGAAACATTCTATTATCTGGCCATGACAGTCGCTGTGAGTGGTACCTGGATGTGGTGTTCTGACACGGCATTGCAGATGATATCTGGATGTACCTCAATCATTTTCCACAGCGGGAAATAGCCTAATGACAGGACGGTGATGTGTCACACAACTACAGCATGTAAGTGTAGCTATGCTGCATTGGGACTACTGCCTGTGTAACATGTGTGTGGTAGTGGCTATTCCTTATGTTAAAATACAGACATGACAGTACTCTGTTCATGAGGGAACCCCATCTGTAGGGCCATCTGTGAACAGGTCAGTGTGTGCAACTATTTGTTTCCTGTGTTACACGCTGAATGCACTTCTGTGCACAGCAGAAGCATGGTGTGGGGATTGCAGACAGTACATGATGATAGGGATGTGTTACTGCCATTGCATCCCTGACTGGACATGTGTCACATGAGACAGTGGTATGACTGACACTGTGTGGGATTCCCAGTGACAAGCCAATGATGGGCAACTGTTCATAGCTGCGGTCACACATCTATACACATTGTACAGTTGCCATGCGGTATATATGCATGTGTTGTGCTCCCTCTGCAAATGTGTACCATCTGTTGTGTTGGGTTGCTGGTGATATCTGTGCATACTGTCGTAGATAATCCTGTATGCTGTTGTCTATCACTAAGCCATATGTGGGTTTAAAATGCAACACCATAGGCTGAATGGGTTGGTAGGTCCCGGCAGATCCTCCTGTCCCACTTCAGCTGACCATGGCACTGGGCAATAGCAGTTCTGGGGCCTAGCCATTAACATCAACCTCCGTTGGCTTTGTACCACCTTCTGGTGGTACGACCACTGAGGATGGAGCATGTCCCCTTTGGGAGCGGGACCAGACAGGTACATATCTGATGTTGTGCGGTCCCGGACATGTTGCGTAGGTGGCTCCCTAAGGGGTTACGAAACCATATATGCCAGTTCAAGGGTGGAGTGTCACATTTACAGGGTGATGCTGCCTCTCCTGGACAGCCCCCAGCACTGCCTCCTTTGCAGCTGTGCAGGTGCAGTGGCAGTTGCCCATGGCTGGAGACCTCCGCCCCACTGTTTCCATGGGCTTTTGAATGCCGAAGACCCATCCCCATCCAGGGTGTATCCCCCCCACATGTGTCATATACCAACCCTGTATGCTGTAATTTCTGTGCTCCTACCTATCCTCCACGGCCATACCTACACTTCTTCCCCAACATGTGACCCTCACCTACGGACACATAAGGCCATTCGGCTCCTAGGACACCATCTGCCCTATACATAGCTGTCCATTACACACATGTGCCCACTGGACACATGAAACCCTTGTAATATTCATCATAACATACTACTGTCATTCTCACCACTGTCCCTCAGGTGCATGGTCCTGGTATGCACATCACTCCTACATTGTCCAGGTACACGTGAGGAGGATGACCCCATTGTACACAAAACACTACCAGTCCCTCTATGGTTACCCCATTTACCTTTATCATGATGATAATGTTGCAGACAGCACATTGCAGGAGTACTGTTCACACATAATGATTGGACAGGTACTGTTATGTTAATGTACATTACATGCACAGAGTGATGTATACGGCCAATGTACAACTATTTGCCTGTATGACTGATGCATGTCTGTCTGAGGGAGTCTTGTGATCACATTACACACAAATATGATTGTGTCATGCTACATGAAAAGAGACATTGAGGAGCTCTCTGATCATGTAGCCCAAGCTGGTATGACCCAGATCTTGAGTAGCATACTACCTTCACCTAGAATGATACCACAATACAAAGACAAAATGATCAATTTCAACAATTGGCTAAGCTTCTGGTGTCATTCTAAGGGGATCCAGTGTCTGTCTGCCTGGAATGACATGAAAGACAAGCCTCGCTGTTTTGCCAGAGATGGTTTGCACCTGTCACCCCTAGGCTTTCGAATACTGGCCAAGGCTCTTGCCGTTCCCATAGTGCCTTTTTAGGCAAGGCTCAAAGGACAAACCAACCACCGTAACCATCACAGGTAAGCAAGAACTAAGGGTAATGCTACTCAATGCCAGAAGTCTCAACCTCAAAATGCACGCACTTGAGGCACTCCTCAGTATGGAGAAAATTGATGTTTTTGCAGTGACAGAAACCTGATTCAAGGCTCCAGAGAGCACCCCAGCACTACCAGGTTACAATTCATATCATACCTTCTGGCCTCAGTTACTGGATCGCAGTACAAAGGGCAGTGGTGTATCCATATTCATCAAGGATACCCACATCTCCAGGTTAGTGGCGCAGCATGATGCCCAAGAGATCATTCATGCGCAACTATCAGCAGGCAAAACCACATTTCAAGTCGTAGCCTGTTATAGATCGCCCACCATGTCCCAAGATGCTCACTCAGCATTCCTTGAGGCATTGGAAAATATAAAGGTCCTACCAAACACCATAATTTTGGGTGATTTCAGCTACCCTGGTATAGACTGGGCAAACTACCAAAGTTCTAACTCCTATGCCCAGCGGTTCATAGAATTTATAAATTCAAATGACTTTGAACAACTGGTATGTCTCCCACTAGAGGGGACAACATATTGGATTTAGTCATCACAAATATGGGCGCCCATTGTACCACACCCATTATCACTCCCTCTCTGGTCAGATCAGACCACAAACCGATAACCCTGGACATTCTCACCCGTCCACCTCCCCCCCATTGTAAAAAACCTTTCCAAAGCAAACTTCAAACTACTTGCATCAGAAGTGGAAAGCTTCACTAGTCCCTTGCAGAAGGATAATGATATCCAGGTTGCAGAATCCTACACCAAGGCACTTTATATACATCTTCAGGATTGCCTGGACTGTGCTATCCCAAATAAAACAAAGACTCCTTCCTCATGCAAGAAGAAACCAGTCTGGTGGACCCCGGCCATAAGCAAACTATACAATAAAAGGAGGAGACATACAAAAAAGGCCAAATCTCAAGTAGAAAAATCATCCCTGATCAGCATTAGTAAGAAATTGAGGGCCCTCATCAAGTCAACTAAAACCAATTTCAAAAAGAAAGTTTCCAAGGATGCCAAGGATAACCATAAGGCCTTCTATGGTTACTTCAAAAACCTAAATGGCAATGCTCAGGTCTGTTCTGAGCTAGTACAAAATGGAACAAAATACACTAACCCCACTGACATTGCCAACATCTTGGCTGACAGGTTCAGTGCAAATCCCCCCCCCCCCTCACCACCCACTGGGCCTATTACTATTCCAGGGGATTGTGTAACTCCAATTATTACTGATACGTTGGTTAATAAGGCTCTATCTAAAGCTAAAAACACTGCCTCCATGGGACCAGATGGTGTCCCGGACTGTGTCATACACGAGTTCCAAAATGAATTAACCCCGCATCTGAATACCGTGTTCAGTCTCAGCCTCTCGACAGGATATGGTGCACAGCAACAGTGGTTCCGCTGCACAAGGGTAGGCCCACAACTGACCCTGGGAACTACCGACCAATAAGCCTGACTAGTCTGATATGTAAGGCAATGGAGCGAATCATTATGGAACTCATAAATAGAGAGATTGGGAACCTCCAAACACTTGACCCCACACAGTTTGGCTTCGTCAAGGGCAGATGCCTCCTGAACCTGGTGGTTCTTTGAGACAGTTACTGAGGCTATAGATAAGGGAAAGGAGGTACACATGGCTTACATTGACTTTGCTAAAGCATTTGACACCATTCCCCATTCGGGTATTATTGATAAACTCACCAACCTGCGCATAAACCCTTACGTCACAAGATGGATCGCAAATTGGCTCTCAGACAGATCCCACAAAGTAAGAGTAGCGGGATCTATGTCCGAATCCAGACCAGTAATGAGTGGTGTGCCTCAGGGCTCTGTCCTGGGGCCCCTTCTGTTGGGCATATACTTCTCAGAAGTACATGCAAGCACTGAAGGGCTGTGGCTGACCAAGTTTGTGGACGACTGCAAACTGGGTGCTATAACAGAGTCTCTGGCCAACATAGATATCCTCTAGAAGGGCTTTAATGAGACTGATGCATGGTGTCAAAGCCATGGTCTCAAGCTAAATGCTAAAAAATGCGTAGTAATCCCCTTTGGAAAAAACAGAGTACCTGTGAACTACCACATAGGAGGTAACCCCCTGAAATCTGAAGAAGTAATAAGGGATCTAGGGACCCAAGTAGATAGTCAGCTTTCCTTTGATAACCATGTTGCCAAGGTGGTTAGAAAATCCTTCTATGTGACCCATCTGATCATGAAAGGGTTCGCATCAAGATCTAAGGATGTAGTGGTGCCCCTCTACTCTTCCCACATCAGACCTATTATTGAGTACAATGCACCAATTGGAATGTATCTGCCTAGGCATTTCCAGCAGCTGGAGAGACCACAGAGGTGCCTCCTAAGAGGATTACTGGCCTCAAACAGTTGCCCTATGCAGCATGATTGAAAAAACAAAGGCTTTTCTCTGTTGCATACCATCTTCTCAGAGGCGATCTCTGTCTAACATACAGAGCTATGTCCAGCCCAGAACTGTTGAACATGCTCCATCTTAGCAAAACCAAATCTACTCGAGCTACACACTCTAGGGATATAAACCTCAGCACAACAAGGAATAGAACATGCTCTAGGGATAGATTCCCTTTGCAAAGACTTCCCTTGCTGTGGAACAAGGTCCCAATCTACATAAGTCAGAGCCCCTCACCATCACTCTTCAAGAGGAACCTTGACGAGTGGATGGGCAACAGAAAGCTCACACCAGGGATCATATCAACAGCTCTACTAGATAGGGGCCAAGGGTACTAGCTGCTAGATCAAGGGCCTAGGGAACTAACCAAAGGGGTGGTGAATACCGCACATGTGGCTGGGCTAATATATACCTTCGGGCAGATAGCCTAGTACCTACCTATGAACCTATGAACATAGAGCAACACCACTACATAATGCAGGCATCACTGGTCTTTCCCGTTTCATTCATTTGTAATGCTTTGTTGCCACATGGTATGTCCCTGATACATCTCTATATATGTATGTACCTATATGCTGGACATAAACACTCACTTGTACATCTACATGATGGGATACATTCCTATACTGTTGAATGACTGCACTGTATGACATCCTCTGGTTACAGCCTGTTACGCTTGATTAGCATCTACATTGCTTAACCAATGCAATACTTGCATACTGGTAGCCAAACACACATTCACCCACTTGATCCCACACTTGCTAATGCACCGGCACTGGTGCTTGCATCTGTCACTCATGAACCTGGGTGTGAGTGAGGACCACAACATTACCGTTTATGCCTATTACATCATACTACATGACTCCAGTATCAGGATTGGCCACCCAATAGGCGACGGTATCACGTTTGACTGTACATAATCAGAGGCCTGTCCAGTGACACAATCATATTTGTGTGTACCTCATACAATGTGCTCCCACCTTGTGATGCCTATTACATCGGAATATATGAATACAGTATTGGAAACAGCTGCCTATTAGGTGACTGCATGGCGTTCGACTGTATGGAATCAGCAGCCTGTCCAGAGAATCATTCATATTCATGTGTTACTCTTGGGCATACCTTGTGATGCCTATCACATTGGACTACATGACTACAGTCACAGCCGGCCTTAGGCATAGGCCAACTAAGCGGCTGCCTAGGGTGCCGCTTTAGTGGGGGCACTATACCAGTATTTATTTGGTGTAGGTAGACCAAGATGGGGGCACTGGGTGGTGTGATGGGTGGTACCATTCTGCCCTCTGCCTAGGGCACCAGTTGACCTAAGGCCACTCCTGACTACAGTATAGGGAATGGCTACCCATTAGCTGACCGCATGACGTTCGACTGTACGGAATCCGTGGCCTGTCCGGTGAATCATTCATAATTGTGTGTTCCTCTTACAATCTGCTCCCACCTTGTAATGCCTATCAAATTGGATTACTTGACTACAGTATCGGGAATGGCTGCCCATTAGCGATGGCATGGCGTTCGACTGTATTGAATCAGCGGCCTGTCCAATTAATTAATCATATTTGTGTGTTCCACATACACTCTGCTCGCATCTGGCTAATACATGGTAACCGAGACTCTGCATTACAAATGAGTAGTTGGGTTGTGGTAGCCACATCCGTAGGCAGGGTCATGCTAACGCATACCTATTATAGGTTTGCCACCTTCTCTATTGGCCAAGGTAGGACTTTAGGGTTACCACCTGTCCCACTTTGCCAGGGACAGTGCGAAAATAATCAAGACATAGCACATGTCCAGCTTACAGGACATTATTATATTCTACGTTTCATTAATAATTGCGTACAACAGTTATTTTATATATGACACTTCGATATGTTATGTGAAGTAGCATAAGCAATTCAAATGCAACTAGATTAAGCTTTTATTTGTGCAAATAAGTGTAATCCTGTACTATGCATGGCTGTAGGTATGTTTAGTCCTGGAATGTCTGACATTTCTAAAGAACATGTTCCACTCTGGCCATTTGGAAAGGTGGCAAACCTATAGGACCTGTATGTAGAGATGTCAGACTTTGCAGGCCAACGTACCCACAGCCAGTATAAAGGGGTGTACTTCACTGTTTTGCCTACATAAAAGGTTACTCTTGTAGCATTATAGTTGCTTATACTGTTACCTATAACATTTAGGTATTTCAGAGGAACATAATTGTTTTATGCTACTACTACAGACAATATAGGTAGTCTTTGCCCTAAATCACAGGACATTTGCCTTAATTACAGTTATTATGCAGGACACAACTGCCCACAAGGGAGTGTCCCTCACAAAGGTGGACAGGTGGTAACCCCAAACCTATTATTCTATCAACTTTCTAAGGTAGTCAGCGGAACATGCACTTTCTCTCACTATCAGACCTCTCATAAGAATGGGGAAGAATGAACACTGAATCATGGACACTGCATAATGACCTCAGGGACACATTTAGAAGGTTGGTTCTATTAACCTGACACATTGATGGACACAGAGCACATATGTATTCATACACATTGTCTGAGGTGCATGCAGTTTATGACTCTTAGATGTTGTCATTATTCATTACGTGCATTCCGCCACCTTTCCTCCTAATATCACTAGTTCTAGGATGGTTTAGTTGGGACTGTGTTAAAATTCTGATTCGTAATCATGGATGTCCCTGGTAATCGGGGACAGTTCAATGATACGGTCCCTATGTATTCCCCCAATGGTTTACAGACTGTCCAGTAGATGTGCTCTTACAGTTTGGGAGTTATGGGCATCTGCTATACCCACATCGGAATATTACTTACACCCACAGGGCGGTCCTAATATGAATCTGCCAGTCAACACCTGCATGCCTAGCCCCATAATCACATACCCATAGTTCCCCCACCTGGCTCTACTATACAGCACTCATCCTTACTGTGGGCGCAGGTGGACGCAGGTGGGATATGAACACACCCCTACACACTGCCCACTCTCCCTGTGTCGGGACACATGTCGTACGTTGTATCAACCCATGTGTTATCAGGCTTGCACAACCTACTGTTCCATGTACAGCTACATCTTGCATCATAATGGTGTTCCCCCATTGGTTGAAGGTACCATATTTTTGGTGTCCCGCAAGGGACATCGCTGTCCATGTTTAAAGTGTAAACCTTGTAGATCTCTCCCACTTGTAGTTTCCTGCCGGTGGTCTGGGATGCAGTGTTGTATTTACCTTTATTGTGTGTCTGTATGTCTCACTGGCCTAGCTGGGGGCGGGGGGGGGGGTGGTAAGTAGATGTTTGTTGAGTGGACCTCCACCAACATATGCCTGGTCTAAACGTGTTACCCATAACTGCTGTAACATAACCTAGGTATATACATATATATATATATATATATATATATATATATATATATATATATATATATCATCATCATCATTCATCATCATCATCCCCTTTTTCCCATTTACATGGGGTCAGGGTATCGTATTAACTGTTGCCAACTCTCTCGATTCAGTGCCACTCTCCTGCCTTCTTCAACACTCATGCCTGACTGTCGCAGATCTTCTTTCACACAATCCATCCACCTCTTTGCTGGACGCCCTCACTTCCTCTTACCTTCTTCTTGTCTGTCCCAAATCTCCCTCACCAGATTGTCTTCTGCTTTTCTACACATGTGCCCATACCATCGTAATCTGTTTTCTTTGATCTTTTCTGCAATTGGAGCTACTTTGGCTTCTGCTCTTATGTCCTCATTTCTTCGCCTGTCCTTTAGTGTGCATCCTACCACCTTTCTCAGGCACTTCATTTCCATCACCTCTAGCTTCTTCAACTGTTCTGCCTTTACTGCCCAGGTTTCTGTACCATACAGTAGTACTGGTCGCACCACTGTCTTGAACACCTTACTTTTCAGCTTCTTTGGCATTCTTCTGTCATATACTACACCTGATACTCTATGCCAGTTGGCTGCAGCCCCTCTGATTCTAGCTTTGACCTCTTCATTCAGACTACCCTTCTCCTCAACCACCCCTCCCAGATACTTGAAGCTGTTTACCTGTTCCACTATCTTCCCATCTATCTCTATTCTCAGCTTCTTCTGATTTCCCCAATCTGTTGCCATTACCACTGTCTTATCTGTGCTTAGTTTCATCCCATGTGCCTTCAGATTTGCATTCCATTCTCCTATCCTTTGCTGAAGTTCTACATTAGAGTCTGCCTGTACTGCCACATTGCCTGCATACAGCAGCTTTGTTGCTCTGACCCCTCCAACCTGTTTGTTGATGTAGTCCTTTACCAGTATGAACAGCAGTGGGCTCAGAGCTGAACCCTGGTGTACACCCACTCCCACTGGGAACCCCTCAGTGAGGCCAAACACTGTTCATACTTGAGTCACTGGGTCCTTGTACATAGCCTGTACTAATTCTACCAATGCTTCTGGGACTTCAAACCACTGCAGTACTGCCAAGATCAGCTTTCTTGGGACCTTGTCATATGCTTTCTCCAAGTCTAGGGAAAGCCCAGTTTGACTCTCTCCTCTTCTCTAGTTTCTTCTCAAGTATCTGTCTCAATGCAAACATCGGGTCAATTGTGCTGCATCCTGATCTGAATCTGAACTGTTCATCTCCCATCTTACATTCTACTATTCTGCATATCCATTTATCAATCACCC
The DNA here is from genome assembly GCF_019279795.1 of Protopterus annectens. Taxonomy (NCBI): domain Eukaryota; kingdom Metazoa; phylum Chordata; order Ceratodontiformes; family Protopteridae; genus Protopterus; species Protopterus annectens. Next base: position 1,416,386,176 of record NC_056726.1, read on the forward strand.
TCTCCAGAACTTTCTTGCAATGTGGTAGGAGTTTGATGCCTCTGTACTGTCCACAGTTGTGGATGTCCCCTTTGTTCTTGTACACTGGCACGAGTATGCTTATTCTCCAGTCATCTGGAATATGCTTTTCTCTCCACACTGCAATTAGTACCCTCAGGAGCCATTTCTCCCCTAGCTCACCCAGCATCTTTATCATATCTGCTGTGACCTCATCTGAGCCTGCTGCTTTCCCTGACTTCATTTTCCTTAGTGCTGCTCTTACCTCTTATAAGCTGGGCTCCTCTTCTACTCTCATTGTAGGCTGTTTCTGGGGCAGTACCACTTCTGTGGGGTTTTCTTCATTCAGAAGCTGCTGGAAATACTCCTTCCATCTGCCTTTGATGTCCTGTGGGCTGGTAAGCAGGTTGTTGCTGGAATCCCTTATGAAGGATGTCTGACTATCTTCTTTATCTTTTTGTCTTTGCCTTGCAACCTGGTATCTCTTGGATACATAGGATGTCCAGCCTCCTCCGTATCATCATGTCATCCACTTCTAAGCTGAGTCCTATCAGTGAAACTACATTAAGTGTAGCAATTCTTAGTTCATGTTTGGCAGGTTGGTTGGTTTTATGTCCAGCTTTCACTCAACAGAGCTATCCCAGGTAACCCAGGCTGGGCAACTAGACACCGGCCAGCCAGTAGCAGGGCTGCTGGGCTTTTATGGCGGGCACACACTGGCCAATAGGGGCACATATACCCCTCCCACCATTAGCATGGGTCCCTGGCGTGAATCAGAGAGTAGGCTGGGTCCTCAACCCACTTATCACCGGTAACTACCCATGCCCATTTTTTGGCGACAGTCAACATGACCGAATCACCTAGAGCCATATTTTGCACCAAGTGTCTAGCCCTGCCACGGTGCGCAGTTTGTGATCCGTGTTCTCCTATCTTGAGGATACTGCACACCACAATAGATGCCCAAAGCGGTTGGTCTTTTTACAACTCTTCCCCCCATTGGGCACCTTGTAGAGTCTGTGCTGCTGCCCACTGCTCCATTCATTGGTGAGTTTGAGATGGAAACACTGAGCATGTTTTTCAAACATGGGAGAAACCCCACGGAGACACAGAGAGAACATGCAAACTTCAAACAGGCATTAGTCGGAGGTCAGGATCGAACCTTGTACCTTGTGCATTGGAGGCAAAGACCTTAACCACTAAGCCAAGATGGCTTAGTGGTTAAGGTCTTTGCCTCCAAGATATATATATATATATATATATATATATATATATATATATTTACATTAATATATACAGACATATCTGCATATGTATTCATACATGTATATTCATATCTTGCTGTCATAGATATATATATATATATATAGATATATATATATATATATATATATGATTATATATATGTACATCAGTGTGTCAATACATTCCCTGCTCATACGCACTTAGACATGTGTAATGGTGTTTATAAGCTTCACCAGCATACTAGTGCCTTAGTCAGTATAACACCGACACCCTCCAGTTATCTTGTAATCGATATGTAGCACATAATACAGTGGACAGATGTCACTATATGTTCATGTATGGATTACCGATGGTAATTGAAATGTGATAGTGTGATTCGACCCGTCCCTCTTCTGCAAAGCCTATTATTCCATGTACTGTCGATGTTTGTATGGGCACATTCCTATTATTTATGTCAACAAATGGAATGCATGTGTTACAGAATTTGTACTTCAACATATATTGTTGTCTGCATGTGAGTATGCATATATACCTATTACGACCTAGCTGACCTCCACGGGGCAGTCCATTCGAACCGGCCCATCCAACCCTGGCACGCCTGGATCCATAAATGCATAAGCATAGTTCCTCCACCCCACCCGTGTTAAATTTACACACATAACATCCATTATCCACTTGTTATCGCAGCCACGACACACCTTTACACATTTCCCTCTCCAGAGATTTTGGGGCCCTACACACATTCTGTCCTGCCTTGGGTATTCACAGTGTCTCCCGCCATGTATATTTGCACATACGTGCCTTTCCTGGGGTTTTGGAATACGGCCATTTGCGCTTTACAATTTTTGGAAGTCCCAGCATGGGACTACATTCTGTCTGTGTGTAAAGTAGACCTAGCATTTCAACAATGTTACTCCCACTGGTAAAACCCTGCCTGTGGTGTGAGTAGCAGTGCTCTGCTCACTCCTGGGCAGCTTTTTATGACATACGCTGAAAGCATTTTATAATACCAACATTGCACTTGATTCCCTTCACATCCCTTGTGTATGCTTTACTGTTACAATGTCCATTCTTTATATATACATATCTATCTATATATATATATATATATATATATATATATATATATATATATATATATATATATATATATATATATATATATATATTTCTCATGTATGTAGATATATATCTATACACACATATATGTGTGTGTGTGTGTGTGTGTGTGTGTGTGTGTGCATATATATATATATATATATATATATATATATATATATATATATATATATATATATATATATATATATAGATATATATAGATATATATATATATATATGTGTGTATATATATATATATATATATATATATATATATATATATATATATATATATATATATATATATATATATATATATATATCTATTACATCTGTACATACAAACATACATTTCCTATGCTGGGAGCTGCTTACACCCACGGAGGCACACTCGCCTATGCTTACTCTGCGTTATATATGTTTACTGTCACTTATTTGTGCTTATTTGTGCCTTATACATTATGACAATACCACTTTGATTGAAAAGATCTGGTTAATAGTCCCATGCGATACTCACATTCACCTTTACATGTTTAAATGTCAGCTTTACAGCAGAGCAACATTCATTCCACAAGGAAAATGATATGTGCTATTGTCGACCTTGAACCGTGAATGCCTTTTCGTTAGGCGGATGCTCTAACCACTACACTATTGGTGTTCTGCCTCATTTATATGTATACCCATGGTGCATAGTTACCCAAACACATGTCTCATCACTTCACTTACACAGCAGCCACCCATTTACCTGCTGGGAAAAATGCACTACTACACATGCTCCATTCCCTATTTTCTACTGCTCTGGACTCATGCCACATGTTGACTCACTCCAAGGATATTCAGACCTCCAAAGCCTATAGTCCTGGTACATACGTGTGTTTGATTGGCAGGGTGTTCATATGGTCTTCTGGGTTTAGGCTTGCCCGACTGGGGACCGGGATTGCCCTGTACCTAGTTGAAAGTCAAACTTAGCAAGGGGAGATCATTTGTTCCACTTTTAACGTTCTACCTGTAGTTGGGGATGCAGAGGTGTGCTCACCTATGGCCATCCTGATATATAACAGTACTAACTATTATGGGGATTTCCTATACTGTGTCCATGTTCATTCTTCATATCTACATATATTTTTATATATGTATATATATATATATATATATATATATATATATATATATATATATATATATATATATATATATATATATATATATATATATATATATATATATGTGTGTGTGTGTGTGTGTGTGTGTATTTGTGTGTGTATATATATCGGTCTGTACATACACATGCATATACACCTACATGCTCATTTACATTTCCCATACCGTTGAATCACCGCCACCTACCGTCGCGCATACACGCTTGCATACCTGCTTACGTCTCGGGTTGCCAGCTTTTCATATAGCCAAAGCGGGGCATTTTCGGGACACACATCAGATTTTGCAGGCCGACACATACCCACGGTCAGTACAAAGGTTAGAAATTTACTTATTTGCCTAAATGAACCTTTATTATTGTAGCGGTTTGTTTGCTTAATCTGATTCTTGTAACTTTGAGTATTTTACATAAATAACTGTTTTATGCAACTGTTACATGAAATATGGGACATATTTCCTACAATCACAGGACATTTGCCATTGTATTATATTTGGTCTGGACACAACTGTCCAAAAAGGGACTGTCCCTCACAAGGTGGGGTAGGTGGTAACCCTACTTACATCTGTTTTACAGCACCTTAAGCACCTTATATCCGACTGCCAATATGCGAATGTGTAAGGTATATATTCCCGATAATGCACATGGGGAGACGTGCATCACGGTCAGGTGTTTAATCTCTCGCAAGGTGGAGCAGGTGGTAACCCTACTTATGTCTGCTTTAAAGCACCTTAAGCACCCTATATCCGACTGCCACTATGCGAATGTGTAAGGTATAGATTCCCGATAATGCATGTGGGGAGACGTGCATCACAGTCAGGTGTTTAATCCCGGGTCATAGGTTCTGTAGGACCGGCTGGAGGCTGAGCAGTCTTGTGGACAATTACTGCTCATACAACTTGTGTCCAGATATATGCAGGACTGGACATCATGTCGTGACACCAAGTCTAATGTTTAGAACAGATACATATCCCATGAAGGATATCCAGAAATTGTGGGGACCGATGGCTATCTTTGCTTTATGGCTGTAAGGTAGGATTATACATGCAAGGGATACATAGTTTGCAATCCTGAGACTGCCTAGGGTGAGACTGCCTACTAGATATGGGTAGGGGTCACTATGTGCAGATATGGCCGCGCCTATCTAGCAGCCTGAGTAATGGGCTGGTTTTGGTGGACATTCAGGAAGGGGGGTATGCTGTGAAGGGGATGATGGGTATTCAATTATGTATCCAGGTGTGTTGGGGTTGGATGGCACAGTTCAGGCCAGACCATTATGTTGGTATGTGCCGGTAACATTTCTGTACATGTGTATTACACATTTTAATGTTCACATGTTTGTGGGATTGTATTGCGGATGTGTATATTTGTTTCATAGTTTCATAGTTTAGTACTAGGCTATCTGCCCTGGGGCATTTATAAGCCTAGCCATAGTGATGTGGCTTTTGCCACCCCATGTAATGGTACAAAAGTGTACAGAATAGATTTAGAATACTGTGCCTCTGTCTAGTAGTGACACAGTGAAGACCCCCTTACATAATAGAATTAGTTTACTGTGCCTCTGTCTAGTAGTGACACAGAGATGACCCCCGGGGTAAACCTACGATCTCCCATCCACTCATCAAGATTTCTCTTGAAGAGAGTCAGTGAGGGGCTCTGCCTAACATGAACTGAGATTCTGTTCCAGAGTATGGGAAGCCTCTGAGTTATGAATCTGTCCCTCCAGCATGTCCTATTCATATTTGTGCTGAGGTTTAAATCTTTAGCTCTCGTGGTTCTGATGGATTTGGATTTTTTGAGGTGGAGCATGTCCATCAATTCCTGATTGGACATGGCCTTGTACATCAGGCACAGATCACCTCTGAGTAGGCGGTATGCTACTGATTAGAGCTGGAGATTCTTTTGTCTGGCAGCATATGACATATGTTGGAGACCCTTGATCCTCTTGGTGAGGTACTTTTGGGGTCTCTCCAGCTGTTGCAAGTGCCGAGTGATGTACATACCAAATGGGGCATTGTACTCAATCATGGGCCTGATAAGGGAGGAGTATAGGGGTACAATGACCTCCTTTGATCTGGATGTGAATCCCTTCATGATAAGGTGGGCAAGGTAGAAAGTCTTTCTAACCACTTTGGCAATGTGGGTGTCAAATGAGAGGTCGCTATCGACTTGGGTCCCCAGGTCTCCGATTACTTCTTCCGTACTCAGTGGGTTACTGTCTATGTGATAATTTGTGGGTACTTTGTTTTTCCCAAAGGGGATGACTATACATTTTTTGACATTTAGTTTAAGGCCATGACTCCGGCACCAATTGTCCGTTTCAGTGAGGCCTTTCTGTAGGATGTATGTGTCAGCTGGTGTATTGACTATGGCGCCTAGTTTGCAGTCATCTGCGAACTTTGTCAGCCACAACCCTCCCATGTTTGCTTTCACATCTGAGAAATAAATGCCGAACAAGAGGGGTCCCAGAACAGAGCCCTGTGGGACACCACTTGTGACTGGCTTTGAGTCTGACATGGCTCCAGCGATTTTGACTTTATGGGTTCTATCCTTTAGCCAGTTTGCAACCCATCTTGTGACATATGGATTTACATTTAAGCTGTTGAGCTTGTCTATGATGCCTGAGTGGGGTATTGTGTCAAAGGCTTTAGCCAAATCCAGGTAGGCTGTATGGACTGCTTTGCCCTCATCAATGGCTCTAGTGACTGTTTTGAAAAAGTCAACCAGGTTCAAAAGGCAGGATCTGCCCTTTACAAAGCCAAACTAGGTGGGATCAAGTGTCTGTAGGTCCCCAATGTCTCTGTTTATGAGTTCCATAATGATTCTTTCCATAGCTTTGCAGACCAGGCTGGTTAAGCTTATGGGGCGGTAGTTACCAGGGTCTGTAGAGGTGCCTCCTTTGTGGAGTGGGACCACTGTTGCTGTATGCCAGTGTTCAGGTACATATCCTGTAGTAAGGCTAAGGTTAAATAGCATTTTTATGTGCGGGTTTAGCTCCTCTTGGAGTTCACGTAGCACGCAACCCGGGATACCGTCAGGTCCCATTGATGCTGTGTTTTTAGCTTTGCTGAGGGCGGTTCACACCTGGACATCTGAGATGACAGGGAGGTTACATTCAGCTGGGATAAGTATTTCTTCTTTTGGGGTTGAGGGAGGGGAGAAATTTGCACTGAACCTGTCTGCCAGAATGTTGGCAATATCTGTGGGTTCAGTGTATTTTTTGTCATTGTGAACTAACTCTGAGCATATCTGAGGGTTTCCACCCAGGTTTCTAACATAGCAGAAGAAGGCCTTGTGGTTATCTTTAGTATCCATAGTGATTTTTCTCTCAAAGTTGGCCTTGGATGTTTTTATGAGAAAACATAGCTTTCTATTCGTGCTGATCAGAGATGCCTTCTCTTTATGTGATTTTGCTCTGTCGTGCAGTAGCTTCCTTCTTTTGGTATACAATTTGTTTATGGCTGGGGTCCACCAGGCAGGATGCCTGCCCATGGTGGAGAGGGTCTTGGTTTTATTTGGGATTGCATGATCCATGCATTCTTGGAGATGTCCATAGAAAGCATTTGTGAAGGATTCAGCATTGTGGGATGTGGTTTCCACTGGCCCAGGGGGCTTAAAAGATACCATCTCAGTCTTAAGAAGTGTAAAGTTGGCTTTTGAGAAGTTTTTCACTGTAGTCTTTTGTGTTGGGGGTGGAGGTGGGATATGTATATCCAGGGTGATTAGTTTGTGGTCAGATCTCACTAGTGAGGGGTATACTTCCGGTGTGGAGCACTTTGTCCCCATGTTTGTGATGATCAGGTCTAGTATATTATCTCCCCTTGTGGGAGAGGTGACTAGCTGTTCCATTGCATTTGAATTTATGAATTCCAGGAACCTTTGGGCTAGGGTGTTAGGGCTAGAATAATGCACCCAGTCTATGTTAGGGTAGATGAAGTCTCCCAATATGGTGGTGTTTGGTGAGACATTCATATCCTCCAATGTCTTCAGGAAGGCTGAATGGGGTTCCTGAGATTGGGAGGGTGGTCTGTAACATGCTACCAGTTGTATAGCAGTTTTGCCTACAGTTAGTTGCACCTGTATGGTCTCTGATGCTTCATGTGTTGCCACTAACCTGGAGGTGTGGGTGTCCTTAATGAATATGGACACTCCCCCACCCTTTTTGGTTTGGCCCGAGTTTTGGGGCTGAAAAGCATGATACAAGGTATAGCCTGGTAGCGCTGGGATGCTCTCAGGAGCCTTGACATAGGTTTCAGTTACTGCACAGACATTGATGTTCTCCATACTGAGGAGTTCTTCGAGAGCCTGCATCTTGAGATTTAGACTTCTGGCATTGAGCAGCATTACCCTTAATTTTTTTCCATGTTTGTTTTCTAAGGAGGTGAGTTTGTCTTTTGAGCCTTGCCTAAAAAAGGCACTATGGGGGTGGCAAGAGCCTTAGCCAATATCCGGAAGGAGACAGGTGCAAGCCATCCCTTGTGAAGCAGCGTGGCTTGTCCAGCATGTCATCCCAAACAGACAGACATTGGATCCCCCGAGAATGACACCAGTAATTGAGCCAATTATTAAAGCTGATCATCTTGTCTTTGTATTGTGGCATCATTCTTGGTGAGGGCAAGATGCTGCTCAGGGTCAGGGTCATACCAGCCCGGGCTACATAATCAGAGAGCTCCTCTATGTCTCTTTTCATGTAGTCCAGGGAGGTACATCTCAGGTCATTCACACCAGCATGGACAATGACGGAGTCATATTTGTACTTGCTTTGGAGTGACCTGAGTGCATGTGTTATGTGGCAGATCCTAGCTCCCGATAGGCAGCTCACCGTTACCCTCTCCTTGTTCAGCCTGGTAAGCAGAACGTCAGTGTGTCTGACTATAGAGTCACCTATTACTAGTGTATCAGGCATGGTTTTGGCCTTAAGGGCTGTGATTGTTTGACACACTGATTTATTGAAGTATGTGTTGCATGTGTTAAGTTTTGAGGTCGTGGATTTTTGGGTGTCTGCTTTGGGAGCCTCTGTTGTTTTAGTAAGATTTTTGTTAGAGCCTCCGAGTATGTATTTGTGTTATTATGTGTTTGGTTTGCAGTTGTGGTAGGTCTATGTGGGACTGGGTTTGCTGTGTGTTTGGTTACCTTCTCCTCCTGTCTGGTCTTGCCAGTCCTGAGTTGAGAGAGTTCAGCCTCCAGTTTGGCTATATAGTTGCATCTCTCACATGTATTTGTGTTTGTTGGGAGGAGGAGAGGGTTGTCTGTGTACATGAGACAATTGTAGCATTGTCTCAAGATTCCCAGATTAACCAGCTGAACCAGAGAGGATGCTAGTAATCTACCACTCGACATGCTAGAATATTATAAGGGAGTGCTGTGCCTTTAAGGGAAGTGGGTACTCACAGGGGTGGTAGGTGGATGTAGTGCTTACTTTAGTTTGCAGCAGTGAGCCTTTAAATGAAAGTTTAGAAGAGAGGTTTTGAGAACAAGTGCTAGACTTATAATAAAGCGAGTAGACTGATTATTATAAGAGTAGAGCTTTCTTAAAGGAAAATTTGAAGAGCAGACTTGGCAGAGCCAGAAAAAGTTTAACCTTGTTTAACCACTGCTGCGCTATGCGCACAATCGTGCAAAGCCACGCAAACGCGGATTTTAAACAGGGAACTTCAAAAGAGCTAGAAATGGTCCAAAACAACCAATTACTACAAGCTCTTGTGCTGAGGTCACTCCTTCAGGGACAGATAGGCTGCTCAAGGCTCCCCACTCCCACTGGTGAGCAAAGAAACTTCCTTCTATCCAAGTAAGGCAATGGACAACACAGGAACTACACCACAGCCCAGAATACAGCAAAGCCTGTATACTGGTCTAAACTAGTCGAGGAGAGGCGGGAAAACAAGGATATTTTTTTTGGGGGGGGGGTTTGTTTTTAAGATAGAAAGCACACAGAAATGCAGGAAACAGGAATAAATCAGTTACACAGGCTAGCACACTTTAGTGGGCAGCCTCAACAGTTAAATTTAACAAACAAACAAACAAACTTTCGACCAATTTTCGACCAAATGTAACTTTAAGTGCAGATAATATATAATGCAACAAACAGCTAAAAAAACAGTTTAAGCTTGTTCAAAGTAAGCAAGAGAAGGTATTTTAGGTAAAAAACAGCAAAAAATACTTAAATCAGGAAAGTAGTCACTTTTCTCAGTTCTCTGCTGCTAGGACCACTCTGCAGGACCACGAGGAGCTGTTTCTGAGTAGTATAGCCAGAAAAAATGCTCAGAGGCGGATTTTAAACAGGGAACTTCAAAAGAGCTAGAAATGGTCCAAAACAACCAATTACTACAAGCTCTTGTGCTGAGGTCACTCCTTCAGGGACAGATAGGCTGCTCAAGGCTCCCCACTCCCACTGGTGAGCAAAGAAACTTCCTTCTATCCAAGTAAGGCAATGGACAACACAGCAACTACACCACAGTCCAGAATACAGCAAAGCCTGTATACTGGTCTAAACTAGTCGAGGAGAGGCGGGAAAACAAGGATATTTTTTTGTTTTTTTTTTGTTTTTGATATAGAAAGCACACAGAAATGCAGGAAACAGTAATAAATCAGCTACACAGGCTAGCACACTTTAGTGGGCAGCCTCAACAGTTAAATTTAACAAACAAACAAACTTTCGACCAATTTTCGACCAAATGTAACTTTAAGTGCAGATAATATATAATGCAACAAACAACTAAAAAAACAGTTTAAGCTTGTTCAAAGTAAGCAAGAGAAGGTATTTTAGGTAAAAAAACAGCAAAAAATACTTAAATCAGGAAAGTAGTCGCTTTTCTCAGTTCTCTGCTGCTAGGACCACTCTGCAGGACCATGAGGAGCTGTTTCTGAGTAGTATAGCCAGGAAAAAATGCTCAGAGGCGGATTTTAAACAGGGAACTTCAAAAGAGCTAGTAATGGTCCAAAACAACCAGTTACTACAAGCTCTTGTGCTAAGGTCACTCCTTCAGGGACAGATAGGCTGCTCAAGGCTCCCCACTCCCACTGGTGAGCAAAGAAACTTCCTTCTATCCAAGTAAGGCAATGGAAAACACAGGAACTACACCACAGCCCAGAATACAGCAAAGCCTGTATACTGGTCTAAACTAGTCGAGGAGAGGCGGGAAAACAAGGATTTTTTTTTTTTTTTTTTTTGTTCTTTGGTTATCTTCCTGATTCACCCACTGCTCCCTTGTTCACCTATTGTGCATCCAACCCAGTCTCCCCTTGGTGAATTATTACACTATCCGTCACCTTCCCTAGTTGATGGCCCATGGCACAGTCAACAGAACACATTGCGTACACTACATATCTCTGGGACCAGTATGGTTGTGAGGTCTACACTAACATTTCAGATCATCCACATGCTGTACTTCACGCACATAGTTACTTGCAAATACTTATCTTTCATGACATGGTAGGTAGACCCAGGTAATACCCGTTCATCTATGGGCCATCCTGACAAGGACGACTTGGACCGCGAATGGGCAGATATTTTGTGAATACTCTGACCATTGGTAGGGTTGCCAACTTTTCATATGACCTGGATGGGACATTTTTGTGGCACACATCTGAGTTTACAGGCCAACACATACCCACGGTCATTACAAAGGATAGTACTTTAGTTTCATTCCTACATATAAGCTTTTATTGTTGTAACTGTGTAGTTGCTTATACTGTTTCGTTTACTTGCTTATTCTGTTTCTTGTAACATATAGGTATTTTATATACGGACATACGTACTGTATGGGACTATTACATAACATATGGGACATAATTATGTCCTACTATTGCAGGACATTTCACATTTAGTATGATTTTGGTATGGACACACCTGCCTAGAGGGGGACTGTCCCTCACAATGTAGGGCATGTGGTAACCAAAACCATTGGGCTAGGCATGGCAATTGGCGGTGTGCTAACACAATGCGTTTCGCTTCCACTTGGTATAACTAGTGACACTACAATGGAATACGTGCACAGGGTTTTAAATATCTTTGTTCGAGGGATGGGGACTCAATACAGCTACGTGCCTTTGTGTTTACTTCTTATTGTGGTGTTCGCAATGATGTCTTGTATGCTTTGCATACATTTCAGTATCCACGAACACTGACAGGAGTGATTACTATTAGAGGCAGGCTGTACTAGTCAGTATTTTAGGTTGCATGTATGCAGCTGACATGTTCACGTCTCCGTGCAGTGCTTGGACACGCCCCATGCACTCGTACATGTTTCCTATGCATGTGGCCATTACGGCAGCGTGCCTTCATTAATATGCAATTGGTGCTGCTGTGCCATCTCTACGCCGCATGGTCAGCGCAAGGCTAACGTCATCCTTGCACTGAGCTTCATGAATCCCGGGGAATGTCTAAAACTAAGGAGCTTTCTGTATTGTCTTGGAAGAGTTTTTTGTTTGTTTGTTTTGACTTCCATCATTTGCCAAAGATCTAAGGTAAAGCCCTTGTCTATGTATTTTAACAGGTGGATGCTAAATACTGCTAGCTTTCAGCAGTAGGGGGTTTACCTGGGATAGAGTCAGATGACAAGAAATTATGTCATTCTGCAAGCTATCCTAGCTGTAATATTTAAGATATTAGTTTAAGAATTTTCTGAGCGAGACAACATTCTATATTCTGTCTTAGACCTGGCAACAACTAAAGAAGATCCATTCACCACACCTGCTTTGCTCAGTAGGTAAGTTTCTTGGGTATAGTAATGTTCTTAGATACAGTCAGGAATATAGCAAAGCTTAATTTAAATGATTTATTTGAGACTGTCCTGCAATGTTGTTTTAAATATTTCCTGTGATTTTGAACTCTGATGTCACTGTATGTAATTATATACTGAGTATTTTCTTGTTCTTTTATTATTTATTATTAAATATATTTAAACCTTTCATTGTAGCTGATCAGTGGGCGGCCACGGTGGTGCAGCGGTTAGCATTGCCGCCTCACAGCACGAGGTTCTCTAGTTCAGTTCTCGGCTGGGGTGCCTTCTGTGCGGAGTCTGCATGTCCTCCCTGTGGTTGCATGGGTTTCCTCCAGGTGCTCCGGTTTCCTCCCACATCCCAAAGACATGCTGTAGGTGGATTGGACACTCTAAATTGGCCCAAGGTGTGAGTGTGTGTGTGCCTTCTGTGGAAGGTTGTGTGCCGGGCTGGCAACTCGACACCATAAAACTCCACTGCCAATCATGAGCAGACAGGTGATCTGCCATGGCAACCCCTAACCGGGAAAAAGCAGAAAGAAGAAGAAGAATTGTAGCTGATCAGTCTAGAGATATTTAAGTTCTGAGAATACTTGCATATTTATTTGATGACACTGGGTAGGCCACTCCTAATAGCCTTGCTCTTGGTCAAACTACCATTTGTATTAATAGGAGCATTACACAGTAATATTGGATACCCTTTGTTAAGGGCCTTAAAGTAGCCATGGGCACCAGAACCATAGAACAAGGGGGGAGGGGAACCCCCCACTTTCATCCATACCTCCCAACTGTCCCAAATTACTTCTTTATTTTCTTGCTTTAGCTGATGTCAGTGTGTGCACGATGACATCAGCTCATCAGGGCTACCAACCTGTCGGAGTTGAGCTTACGGTGTTCGTATTTCCAGATGGTTTTAAGTGCTTTTTGCGGGAATGGATGGACGGTTTTATTTAGCTGCTTATTTACTTGGAATCAGAGAAGGATGTATTTTCACTGCCTGGGTGAAAGCTGCTGCTTTCCAGAGGACTGAGGATGGAGTCTGGACTGGCTGTTAGGATTTACTGGGAGACGTACCAGAGAAGCTGATTATTTTCAGAGTTAGTAAGCTGCTGGGTGAGCACAGCCGTGTGTGTGTGTGTGTGTGTGCGTGTGCGTGTGTGTGTGTGTGTGTGTGTGTGTGTGTGTGTGTGTGTGTGTGTGTGTGTGTGTGTGTGTGTGTGGTGTGTGTGTGTGTGTGTGTGTGTGTGTGTGTGTGTGTGTGTGTGTGTGTGTGTGTGTGTGTGTGTGTGTGTGTGTGTTTGTGTGTGTGTGTGTGTGTGTGAATGCCCCCAATGGAATACATCTGGTGGCTAGAGGTACTCAGGCTCAAACCCTGTACCTTGGGTACAGGTAAAAAGAGCCTAAAGTCCCTAGCCACCACCACTTGAGAATGTATGCCTCACATTTTTGTTCTGTTCCTCTGGTTTTCAGGAGTGGTAAAACAAAACCTTTTATTCTAGCAATTTTCTAAGGTTATAAAATCAGTATTTGAAATGTGTACCTATTTTGGGGCTGTGTTCCCCCATTATTGGCTTTGTTCAGTATTTTTGTGCTAAGAGGTTGAGAGCTATGGTGAGAAGTGAGAACTGAATTCACTAAATGATATGATAGCCATTTAAGTTTGTCTTCCTGTCTTTCAAGAAACTGCTGGTTTCACTTAGTGGTATGTTGCTCTGACTGTAGTGCACAGGGTTCTGGGTTCAAGTCTTGGCAATGAAATGCATGGTGGTAACACAGCATTTTATGCAAGCAACTTTCCAAAATAATACAAGCAATGTTTAAAATGCGTCCCTGTTTTTTGGGCTTTTGCCCCCCCCCCCCCCCGCAATTGAAAATAAGTTCAAGAAACCGTGCAACATGCCTTTGGCTTACACTACTGTGATTCTGTATTTATATATTGTGTGTAGAAGTACACTGTTATCATGGAAATTTCTGAATAGGGCAGTTTTGTCATTATTGGTACATGCATTTTCCTTCATTGCCTATTGGAAAAATGTTCAAACAATAAATTTAAAATGCAGTTGTGTGTGGAAGTAGACCTTTATGATGGAAATGTTCTGAATAGAGCAGTTTTGTCATTATTGGTTAATGCATTTTTGTTTCACTGCCTACTTGAAAAACGTTTAAACAATAAATTTTAAATGCACTCTAACTTAAGTCTAACAAGTGTGCTGTATTATACAAGGAATATAATTTAATACAATCAGGAAGGTAAATCAAGGAATGCATATATGTATTCATGGCCCTAAAAAATGTGTTTAAAAACAGCCAGCCCAGAGGAAAGTGTGAAAGGCTCAAAATCATGGGCAAATTTTAAGCTTTACTCTTGTTACCAAAGCAATGGATGAAGGTAAAACAGTTCACACCCCATTACATTGACCTGGCCAAGCCTTTTGACACAATCCTCTACTCAGGTGTAGTACAAAAGATGAATAATGTAGGAGCAAACACTTACATCACCAGCTGCATTGCCAACTTGGCTCACAGGATGCAGGATATCAAAACAGGGGAAGAAACCAGTCACTAATGGAGTCCCCCAGGGTTCGGTGCTGAGACTTTTTCTGTCTGGCATATACATCTCAAAAGTAAAAGGAAATACCAAATAGCTTTGGCCAGCTAAGTTTGAGATTACTGCAAGCTAGGAGAAATTATTGAATCCCCAAATGACTTAACCATCATGCAGGAAGGTTTGTCCCAAATAATAACTGGTGTCAAAATCATGACAATGCCCTCTGAGAACTGATCCAATTGTTTGGCATTTGGGAACTTGTGTGTACAGTGACCTAACTTTTGACCAACATGTGTCCAGTGTCATAAGAAAGCCTTTCTATATTGCACAGCTTATAAACAAATTGATTGTGACTAGATCTAGAGATGTTGTTGTGCCCCTTTACAAAGCTCGCATTATTTCAATCATTTTGTATAATGTCTACTTTGGCATGTCTCTGTCCAGCCACATGCAACAAATGGAATACCTTCCGAGATACCTTTCTAAAAGGATATAAGTCCTAAACAATAAGTCTTGCATGGACCACCTCAAAGATTTATTACTATACTCAGTATCCTACAGAGTGCTTAGAGGTGACATGTCTGGCATACAAAGCATCCTCCGACATAATACAGATGGACCTACTGAACCTCAGCAAGTCAAATGGCATCAGAAATACTCAGTCCAGGTATCTAAACTGAATGTTGTGGAGAGATGGATATATATCACAGAGGCTACCACTGTTCCGGAACAGACTATCCATAAAAATAAAGCAAAGCTTATCCATCCATATTCAAATGCAACTTGGATCTAAGGATGGGTAATAGGAAATGTACTCCAGGATTTCCCCTCATGCCACTAATGAATAGAGGTAGTTCCTTAATGCTGCATCCCTTACATGGCCCCCTCAAATTATCTATATTATGATCACAGTTGTTCTCACTAGGGCTAATATACAATTATCAGCCATGGGGATAGCTAAGACCAATCAGAAAATGTTAATTCAAGCACCAAAAGGGAATTGGCTAACCTTAAATTGTCCTCCAAGTGAACCTATGTTGTGGTAGCAAATAGTTATAAAAAATTACCCTTTTTAATTTACTAAGTGTCCCTGTCACCCTCTGCCCCCCCCCCACAGTCTTTAACAGCTTCTGGCACCAATGAAAAGTAGCTAATAAGGGGTTGTGGTGGCAGTGATAACTACCTTATAGTCTGGGCAGAAGGGGGCATAGCTAGTAAATCTGTGCCAGCTTTTCCCAGGTGTGAGTGTGTGTAAAACATATCTCCAAGAGTGTGTGTGTCAGGTACTTGGGCAGGGACACAAAACACTGGTTGGCCAGAGAAAGAGAGTGTTGGAGGACTTGGCTTGGAACCCTGGCTAAGACTCAACTCTATACCTGTGTCAGTGGGGAGTCTTATTGGGGATCTGGAGAAAGGAAGAAACCAACCACAGACTGACTGTGGTCTCTGTGTCTCTATGGCAATTAATGTGCTTCTCCCTATACTGCTCACTACTGATGCAAAGTTGGCTATGGCAATTAATGTGCTTCTTCCTATACTGCTCACTACTGATGCCAAGTGGGCTATGGCAATTAATGTGCTTCTCTCTATACTGCTCACTACTGATGCCAAGTGGGCTATTACAATTAATTTGCTTCACCCTTTACTGAAATACTGTCTCCCTTCATTTCACTTTGCTCAAATTACAGCTCTTATTCAAACTACTGAGAACAAAATACTTTTGTGATGTCAACCTAGCAATTACAGAAAATACCACTGTATTACACAAAATGCAAAGAAATGGCTTCCTCTTACATCAGGAGCAATGGTGCTACTTAAGACATTTATCTTTACATTTTTACATTACAGATATTGTCCTCCACTCCTAAACAAACTCTGATTCAAACACTAATCATGCACTCTCAGGATCAGTGAGAGTATTCATCTGAAAAAAGCCATCCTTCATGTTTAGTATATGAGAAAAGGCATTCTCTAAAAATAACAGCTGCAGTGTGGTGTGGAATGACATCCCAAAGAACAGCAGGAAGTAGATAATTTAAGAAATACCCCAAAGCCCATCTGTTAGAACAGAACAAATGCAGTTTCTTTAGAGACATAGGTGAAGGTTCTAGTGCAGAGGGAAAACTGCACCTTTAATGCTAGATGTTATTCAAATTAACTTCATTTTCATAATGGGTGAGGTGTAATTTGATGATGTATGTCACATTATGAATGCTATAATTCTAAACTTTGTTACATTAGCATCATAACTGCTGGTGAATTACCAAGTGGGTATCAGTTTGCCTTGATTATTTATTAATTAATTTATTTATTCATCTATTTCCATTTGTTGACCAGGAAAAGTCCAACTGAGCTAAAAGCCCATTTTTAGTGAAGGACCCAGGGAGAAAAGCTCTGCAGTTATACAACAGTGGTAACAAAAGCATCAACTGTACATGGACCTTCTCAAATGCATATACAAGGGAGTTATAAAATACATATGTACATCAATAGAAATTAAAAGTAATGAAGGCTACAGATAAATACATCTACAGTACATGGAAACATTTAAATGTAAGGTTAAGACTGAAGACAATCCCCTGGATTCAATAAACTCTGTGCAGCAATAGCACTGTGCAGGAATAGTGCTATTCCTGCACTGTGTGGTTCATGTCCATGTAGCATTACCATTAACAGCAGCACACCTTGAATATTCATGAAGGCATGCTACTGTTAAGGCTAAATGGACTCGAACAGTGAACGAGTGCAAGGGGCATGTTTAAGTAGTGCACGGACATTGAACACACCCCCTGCACTCAGAGAGTGCTGTGCAGCACTTTGTAAAAATATTTCAGCATAATATTAGAGGACTTATCTTATATTATGCCAGTATTCCAATGTCTGTGGACACTAAAATGAAATAAATGAGTATTTCAGTGTCAGCGGACACTGAAATACATAGGGAAGCAAGAAAGCAATATGGGGTGTGTGTGACAGGTTCTGTCACACACCCCCTACATTGTAAAAGTGCCATACAGCCATAGCCCCATATCTTGCAACCTATTAAAGCAAGAAATCTGGACAAAGGCACAAATAATGGGGAGACAAATCCCTAAAAATAGGGACACTTTTTAAATATTGCTCTTACAAACTTAGAAAATTGACAGAAAATAGGTTATGCATTAGCATGAATTTTCTGAAGGATAGAAGTCTGAAACTCAAATGTATGCCATTATTTCTTGACTGCAGTCCTCAATGACCAGAAAACCATAAATCGATCAGAAACAGGCCAAAAATATGAGACAAAAATCTGGACATTCTGCAAAAATCTGTACAGTTGAGAGTTATGCGATAGCCCTCAACTGTACAGGTTTCTGCAGAATGCCCAGATGCATGCCTCACATACCTCTTAACCTCCTAGATCAAGAACGCTGTACAAAGCCATAAATAATGGGAGGACAAAGGCACATAAATATGGACACGTTTTAAAAAGTGCACTGACAAACCTGAAAGCTGACAGAATAAAAGGTTTGCAGTAGCACGGACTTCTTGCAGAGTATGAAGACTGAAACACAAATGTCTGCCATGTGAAAGTGCTGTATGGGCAAAGCCCTCAACTGTACAGGTGTCTGCAGCATGCCAAGATGCCTGGCTCACATACCTGCCAACCTCCTAGAGTAACAAAGCCCATAAATAATTAAAAATATTTTTCCATACTAAGGTATGTTTAAGCATAGCTGAGCAGGTGTGCATGTTATGGCCCTCTACCCAGCATTGCTTAAACACCCCAGAGGAGATAAATATATATACAGTTAAAATTCTAGCATTGGGATAGTATAGTGGTTAGAGTCCTGGCGTTGTATGTGAGTGTTCATGGTTCGAGTACAAAGACGGCATTTCATTTTTAGATAGTAAAGTAGTGTTAAAATGTTTTTTTTCTTTTTAATGATGTAGCAATTGATATTTATAAACCAGGGTAGTGTAGTTGGTCTAAAATGTAAGTGTGATTGCATATAACATGTGAAATCACCTATGTACACACAAGTGTCCCATACAGTATAGTCACACCCCATGGTAATGTAATGAAAGCACATAGAGGGACATCATGTAAAGTAAATCATATACACTTACTAATATGTCAGTAATGATTACGTTATTATCCTGATATTTCAATAAAATGAAAAGTGAGCAATGGCTAGCAGTGCACAGCTATGTTAGCTGGTGTAAGCATTGCTTAAATCTGAATGCTAAGCAGCAGTCAGCTCAGCTAAACGGATTTGTGCACTGCTAAGCAATGCTCAGCAATTACTCCTTTAAGCACTATTCAACCTAGCTTAGCGGGTTTGCACATTGCTAAGCTGTGTTCAGCAGTTTCAAAATTAACCAATTATGGCAAAGGGAGAGAATATGGCCTTATTTAAACCACACAGGTGGTAACACAGCCAGTACCTGTTATAGCTCAATCTGTGCAAGAACCATGGCTGGTGTAGGTGAGTATTTGTGCTTTAGGGCACAGTGCTGGGGCACCATGGAGTCCAGGGTCATGGCTGGACTCCTTGTAAGTAGCCGTGATGAGAGACTGCTGCAGGGTCAGTACCAGGGCTCCGAGTGTAAAGCTGAGGCCTGGGACCATCTTGCCCATGATCTCACCAGTGCTACTGGCTTGCCCCAAACTGGTAAGTAGGTTCGGCACCACTATGCTGACCTAAAGCGGAGGAAGTGGGGGCTCTTGTACCAGTGGATCCAAGATGCCAGGGACAACGGTGCTCCAGCAGTTTGTATGTATCACAGATATAGGTGTACCAAATTGTAGCCTGAGGATGTGATAGACAGGTATGCATAATATTTGTTTTTCTCCCCTACAGCTGCATCAGAGAGGGCTAGTAACATTGAAGCCCATGCTGACAGACTGCTGAGGCTGTGCCAACAGGCTGGTGAGAAAAAACATCTATTTTGCAGTATATTGTGCAAATAACTAAGAAGGAGTACATTGTGTAGTGCTAGTAGGTATACTGTTACTGTGTTAACTGAATAAATAAAGTATATCTGACTAAGACTGATCTGAAATAAACAACTATAACAGAAACTGTTGTGTTTACTCTGGTATGTTGTTGTAGACATATAGAATGTATACATGTTCTTCATAGCAAATATGGCTGTGACAGCATATATTAACCGAGGTTGTTCTGTGAATTAGCTGGTAAGAAAAACTGTAGATGCTGGAGCTGTAAAATAAGATATAAATGAAATGTGAAATATATACCGCATTAAGCTCTTAACCCTGTATAGTAATGTGTAAGGTATCAAAGTGTATTCCATGCAGCATTGCCTTGTGTTAATCTTTTCTTTCCAGACTGCAGTAATCCAAAGGATTAATGCACAGTACACTAACTATATGTCATAATTGCATCACAGGATTACAAGTTCAAACTCTGCAACCAAGAGACTATTTGGCAGAAACCAGAGAAACAAGACACAACAGTTCCCCAGTAGCACAGTGTGATGAGAAAGTGCATAGTTGTTAATTTTTCACACCCAGACATGGTTTGAATCCAGGGAGTGGTACTAAGATGTGTGCATATCTACACATAAGGAATCGGGAATAAATGTAAAAACAGTCAGGTAGTGTTAACAGATATTTACTCCACATGTTTTACAGGTAAGGAAATGTTGGTAGTAGCTGCATGAAGGGTATACTAATAAACTGTGTACAGCTGTTCAACTGTCCCACCACATGCCGGCAAATGACAGCAGGATAGTTACATACAACATGCAATCTTCCCGATACATGTCTATCAAGTGTCACTGTGTCATGGCTAGTGGTCACTACTGCCAATAACCCTGGACACAGATAGGAAACTAGTTGAAGTATGCCAATAGCACATTCACATAGCAGTTCAGGGTACCCCTCCTGTGCCATATATGTAACCCTGAGATGTATGAGTCCCCTCTAGTCATGTACCCAGAGTTGTCACAATTTGCCCCATACCATTCCAGGCTGACAGTTTAATAGGTATGTTTGTGCTACAGAAGCTATGGGCCATAGGTAGGTGTAAAGTGAGGGCAGACCCACAGAGTATTGAGCAGTACTGTTGTGGAAAATAGAAGCATAAACAGTTGTAAATAGATGTTTTGCCTCTACCCCCACCCTTCATCTGCATCAATAATTATTATTCATATAGTACAGGTATGTTGTTCTCCAGACCTAATGTTGGGAATTCTGTTCTATTGTTGTTCATATATTTGATTGCTTGCATGTTAACATACCTTGTTCAAATACCATTGTTGGTGGCCTGTTGCCATCAATGTTACTGGCATGCAGTTATGATGCATACTGTTGTTGCATTTATGCATGTGTTCTGTTTGCTATGCAACTGTTTCAAATCTGTTTTATGGGATTAATTGGAACATCCATGCAAGCTGTTATAACTAGCCTTGAAATGTGTTGTGCATGACTAACCAACATATTCTGTAAAACCTCAACACCATAGCAAGTTTGGGATGGCAGATCCCAGTGGATCCAATTGTCCTGCCTCATCTGGACATGGCACTGGACCACAGCATGTCTGGGATCCAACCCGGGACTTCCACATCCACTGGTCCTGCACCACCTTCGGGTGGAACTGCCTCAGGGAATGTGGCCCATCCACCCCCCGGGAGTGGGTGCAGACAGGAGCCTTTCACCCACAGTCAGTTCCAGGGTGTGGTGCGCAGCACCATTCGAGCAGAATTGGGTAGGCAGCTTCACCAGATTGAGGGCCGTCTGGCACACATCGAGGGGCAGGTTGCCCATCCTATCCAGCCCCCAGCACAGCCGCCTTTGGGGCCATGAAGGAGCAGTGGTGACTGCCCATGGGTGGGAACCTCGATCACACTGTATCCATTTGGGGGCTCATGAGCTTCGGATTCCCAACCACCCTCCCTGTCAAAGGTGTTTAGTTCCCTCATTTGTCATATACCACCCCTGTCTGCTGTCTTGTCTGTCTGCAAATGTAACCTATCCTACCCAAACTACCTCCCCAAACATACTGACAGCCCTTCCCTAACATCCCACTTTCACCTTAAAAAAAGGGGGACATCTGTCCCACAGAAAAAAGTAAAACTAATCAATCAACCCACAGATTATTCTACAAACGTCTGTCACCAACACCCCTCACTGTAGGGTGTGAGGCTGTAAATTTAAAATTCTACACATTATTCACAGCTGTTGCTGCAGACAAAATGTAGAGCTATGGTCCTTTCCTACACCTGTCCTGCACATCCCTAGCTTATTTTCCTAATGTTTTACCCCCTGCTTGTTCCCATTTTACCACTTTCCTATTACCCTTTTTTCTTTTCTTTAATGAAAATTAGAGTGGATATAAGTGGTGCTAAGCAAAGCTAATAGGGCTTAACCATCTGTTAGCATCGTTTAGCTCCATGCAAAACCACTTAAAAGTGCCTTAACCACTTTGTTTCCATCAGCACTTGTTCTGCCTAGCAACAACATAATCATCCCTGTCAAGTTTCAAGCCCAGGATGCTGTGCATGACATTCACAGCAATATACCACTACACCATCTGGGCTGTGGGAACCTGCAATGCTTTTATGAGCATATCATTCATGCTGGTCCTTTAACACTAATAAAAAAAATCATCACTTCCTAGTCTAAAACCCAGGACCCTGTGCATTACAATCACAGCAACATACCTTTACACCATCTGAGCTCCAGGAATGTGTAATGTTTTTACAAACATATCATGCACAACAGTCATTTAACATAAGGGAGAATTATATATCTGTAGTACACATATAGATATATATGTATATAGATACCAATATATATATATATATATATATTTATTTATATATATAGACATATATATATATATATATATATATATATATATATATATATATATATATATGTGTGTGTGTGTGTGTGTGTGTGTGTGTATATATATATATATATATATAGATATATATATATATATATAGATATATATATATATATATATATATATATATATATATAGATATAGATATATATATATAAACAATCTCTTACTGCAAGACATTTGCAAAAAGCCCGACAAAGTGGGGGGATAAAGGGCAAACAATAGTGACATCTTTGCAATATGGCTGTCATATGCGTAGAAGTCTGCTAGAGTGGCATGGTATGGTTTAACATACAATTCCAGATAGATTCCAGGTCTGAAACACAAATGAATGTCATTATTTACTGATGTCAATGCTCAAATCATCCCAGTGATTTCTCAGAAACCCACAACTGTTATGGGAAACAGACCAAACGTATGAGCCATGCATCTGGACAGTGTCTAGACATCAGTACAGTGGAGAGGTATGACTGCAGTCATGTAACAGAATGGAAAAACTCATGACAGCTGCCAACCATGTCACCCAGCACCTCCTGAACCACAGTTAGACAAACACGACACTACCCCCAAATCAGCTCTGAGCAATTACCTATATATCTCCAAATATATCATCACCAACAGGGATTGAACTGTAGGGAAAATCAGCTAGTGGTGCAAAAATGTCCACCCACAACCATTTGCACCATAGTCACCGCAACATACCAGTACCCCAAATGAACTCTAGAGTAGAATGACTGTTCGAACAAACATAACTTGATTGCACACACCACACCGACACAGCCCAGCTCACAGTGTACTTGGAATCCTGAGGTGTTGCAGGACATTTTTCAGTCTGCCCCTACAAACATACACACCTAATAGACCACCAGCAGCCATAGCAGCATGCACAGTCAGATAGAAAAAGTATCTATAACACTTACATCTGCTACTCTCCCTATTCAGCCCAACAAACATCTACAAACAACACTGCTACACAATCTTGGCAGTCTGCTCACAATGGCCAGACATACATAACTCTTGTATGCACAGAGTCCCACAGAATGTCCAGGGTGTGAGACCATATTCATGGCCACTGCCATATACCACTTCCAGGAATCTGCTAAGTCAATGGGATGATACCTGGAGTGCAGTCACTAAATTATATCACATACCTCTGAACCTCTTACTGCAAGACATCTGGACAAAGCATGGCATACTTTGGGGACAGGGGGCTGGAAAGAGGGACATATCTCACATAATGGTGTTACAAACTGTAACAGTTGCTGGTGTAACAGGCTTTGTTGTAACATAACAACCCTGAAGGGTATGATGTCTGAAACACCAATGGATGTCAACAGTTACTTACTACAATCCTCACATTATCCTACTGATTCCACAAAAACAGATGTCTGAGGAACAGACCAAACATAACAGGCAAATCTCTTGGCAGCCTGTGGACATCAGGACAGTTGAAAGGTATGTCAGAGACATATCACTGTCAGATGTCAAGTCACACAGAAAATGCATGTCCAGATGAGCCCTGTTAATCCAGCAACCCTCTATGTGTATAACAGCACTACTGACTTATAGTCTGTACCTAATCCTGGAGCTTTGTCCCCCATGTTGTTGGGCTGTCTCCACATGTCCTGTCCTAAGAGTAATTCCCACATACTTTCTGTGAAGCTATAGCTGCCACACCTCCATAATGTCCTCCACACAGGCAAGGAAAAGGGGCAAGACCCACATAAAGGATGTAATTATAGCACTGTGTTGCTATGGCATTGGCAAATGGAAAGACAGCACAACTGCTCTGGATGCAAGTAGCAAGTGTGAGACACCACTTGGTGCACAGATCATCACCTGCTCATGAGCAGTACCTACAAAAGACAAGCTGCTGCCTATGCAACACAGGTCTCAAACCATCTACACAAAGACAGACTGCTACTACACAAACCTAACCATTTACACTGTTGTAAAGAAACTCTTGAGCACTATAACAGGTATGTCAATCATGTAAGCTTGTAATGGAATGCTGAAGGGGAATGCAATGATGTCAAATGGGACATAAAACACTAGGCCGCAACAAGACCTGCTGGACTCATATGCTGCTGTTCGGCACCTTTGGCCATTCCTGCTTCCCCTGTCTGCACTGACATGGATCACATCTCTGGCCCCTGAGTCACCCCAGCAAAGGTCAGCTCATGTATGACTACTAGTGGAGTGTCTGCTGTTCATTACTGAGTGTGACACTGCTAAGCCAGCTATCTGGGATGTTGTAATTATTCATGTGTCACCTGTGAATGCTACTCTGATACATATGCTTGCCTTACAAATGTAAGAGATGTATATAGGGTATGTGCATACTACACAACAGGTGCACATGTGTGTGTTGAACTGTATCTGATATACTGAGCCCATGCCTGACAATTGTCCAGGGTTTTGCAGACTGACTACATCTGCCTCATATTTGTAGTCAATGTCTCAGACAGTTGTGTATTGTCTTGCACATCACTGGCAACCTATTAAAGACTGAAGTAATAACATATTAGCATACATTTGATTGTCAGATGTCATATCCTGCAAAGTAGACCTGTGAATGCAACACTGTATTTACTGGCAACTAAGTGTGTTTCAGCTAGATTCATAAAGTGACACTATTTACTGGCCTTTGCCCACCACTGATGTGTGCCTATGTGCGGATGTCTTGCTCTAACAGGAGCTAGGTGTCTTACCATGAAACCCATTTCAATGCAAGCGTACCTTGCCCTGTAGGATGCCAACATTTGTGCAGTCACTGACACCTGCTTTGTGGCTGTGGAGAGCACAACAACCTTGCCATGTCACTCATCCCATCATATGTTTAGACCCCAAATGGTGGCCTGCAAAGCCACAGGAGGTAGAGTGTTGAACATTAGCATACACATACACACCTCTAGGCTGGTCAAACAGTATGATGTATGGGTGACATCCCAAGTGCAGTTAACAGCTGGCAAAACACCTACTCAAATCATAGCTAGCTACAGGTCTCCAACCATGACTATGGACAACCACCATACCTATTGGGACCATCTGGAATCTGTCAGGATTCAACCACCATAGTGTGCATGACCTATGCCACCTGAACATGAATGCACATAGATTTCTTGGCTTTGTTAATAGCAATGCGGTGGATCAGCTGGTCAACACTCCTACAAGGTGGAAATATCCTGTACCTGGTCCTAACCAACATGTGTAGCCATTATAGCACTCCTGCAGTGCCATCCTCCTTGGTAATATCTGACCACATAGCCATCACTATTCAGGTCACTATCTCCCCTGCCCCCCCTTTACAGTGTCAAACAGAATGAACTGGACACAAATGACTATAAATCCCCTCAGGGTAGGTAGAAGTAGCTGTGCAGCCAACTTCCAATTTGTTGGAACTAGCAGCAGTGTCCAGGCCCAAACCTCAATACTATGTGGGCACCCACATAGCTGTATGGACTCAGCAATACCTGACAGGACAACATCATCGCCCTCAAGGTAGAGTAAACACCTGTGGTGGACAGCAGCAAAGCACAAATACCATAATAGGTGGAAACAATTGCTGGACAGGCCAAGAAGGAACAGGTGCCTCACTGGAAGCAATGTCATCTTGGTCTGCACAAGCAAATAAGGTCACAGGTGATGTACCCTAAGGCTGTCTTTGAGTGCATATTGGACACATCCACCAAGGCCAATCACTAGTCCTTCCACACATGTTTCTGCAGTTCCAGAGGCAACACACAAATCTGTTCTGTACTGGTGGTCAATAACACCACATACACATATGGCATAGATAAAGGCAACCGGCTGCAGACAGGTGAAGAGTAAACATCCCCCCTGCCCCCCCATTGGTACACATGTGCATGTACAGCACCTGCCCCCCTCCCCTCATCATCAGGAAGCAGGTCCATAATGCCCTCTCAAAGGCAACACACAGAGGTTTTCATAGGCCTGATACCATCCCTGGTTGTTTCCTACATGAACACAGGCATGACCTCTCAGATCCATTCTGCATGGTAGTCAACCACAGCCTGAGCAGTGGTGTCATCCTATCTGCACAGAGGACAGCCACTGTCAAACCTATACACAATGGCGGAGCAATCCACCGACCCAGCCAATATTATACATATCAGCCTAACTAGCCTGCTCTGCAAGGGCATGGAAGGCAATATCAAGGACATTATGAACAGGGACATCGGCAACATTGAAATGCCTGGGCCCACACACCATGGTATTGTCAAAGGGAGATCAGGCCTGTTAAACCTGGCCAACCTCGTTGAAGTGGTCAACAAACACAGGGACAAGGGGAATGCGGTGAACAATGCCTACGTTCACCTAGCCCGATCCTCTCACACTAATCCCCAGGCGAGCAGGATACATACGCCTACACAGCTAGGCACCAACCTGTAGGTTACCAGATGGGTAGCTACCTGGCCCAATGACAGTACCCATTCAGTCAAAGTAGTGGAACCCACCTCTAGTAGTACATTCATCCACAACAGTGTACCCCAAGGATCAGTCTGGGGGCCTCTACTGTTTAAGATATACGTATCTGAGGTACAGAACAAAAGCAGTGGTCTGTGGCTGACCAGGTGTACAGATGCTTGCAAGCTGGCCACTGTCTTACATTCCCCTACTGATGTGAGCATCCCCCAAGAAGCACTCACCCAATTACTAACTGGTGGACGAAGCATTACTGCAAACTGAATGCCAGGAGAGGCATCATTTTCCCTGCTGTGGCAGATGTCATCCACACTAAGTATGACAGTAATAATGTGCTGAGCATGCAAGCAGGTGTGAAGCAACTTGTGCACCGAGGTTGGTAGTAACCTGACAGTTTCCCACCATTTGGGCACCATTGTACAGTAGGCCGCTTACATGGCCTACCTCACAAATATGGGTATGTCATAGGTAGGCCATAGATAGATGTAAAGTGAGGCTTGACAACACATTTCTGTTGTCCTCACTCCTGTCTCTGGGGTTTGAGTGTCCAAATTAACCTCCATATTCTGTACAAATGCACAGCTGTTGCTGTATAAAAAATGGACAGCTATGGACCTTCCCTACACCTGTCCTGCACTTCCCTAGCTACCTTTCATATTGTTTTCCCATCTGCATGCCCCATTTTCATCACTTTCCTATCACATTTTTTTCTTTTCTTTTAAAGAAATTAGCACAGGTGTAAGTGGGAATAAGCGGGATTAAGCAAGTTTGTGTGATGCTAACTGAAGTCAAAATGGATTAAGCATCCCTATGGCTAACAGTATCTTGGCATCACTTAGCTTCATACGAACCCATGCAATACCCGCTTCAAACTACTTTAATCACTCTGTTTCTATCAGCCATTGTTCTGCCTAGTGACAATATAATCAACCCTGCCAAGTCTTGAACCCGGATCCCTGTACACTACTAGTAAGGTACTACCACACCATTTGAGCTGTAGGGACTTCTGCTGCTTTTTCAAACTGTCATACAGTAGAGTCATTCAACAGAAGGGAAAATGTTCTGTGGAATGACTCAGGTTTTGTATATATATATATATATATATATATATATATATATATATATATATATATACGTGTGTGTGTGTATGGAGATACATATGTATGAACAAATATATTAAAATAAATAAATATATATATATATATATATATATATATATATGTGTGTGTGTGTGTGTGTGTGTGTGTGTGTGTGTGTGTACAACATGTACTGCAGTCGTACCACAGAACCATACCTCTCAACCTCTTAGTGCAAGACATCTGGGCAAAAGATGTCAAAATGGGGAGACAATGGGGCATAACTAGGGATGTGTTTTAAATATTGCTATTATAACTGTAGAAAGTTGCTAGAGTAACAGGGTTTGTTTCAGCATATGTTTTCTGAAGGATATGAAGTCTGAAACTGAAATATATGTCATCATTTACTGACAGAAATCCTCAGATCATCACAGTGATTTACCAGAGAAATACATATAATTTATGGAACAGACCAAATATATGAGCAATAAACCTGGACATTCTGAAACAATCCAGCCAGTTGACAGGTATGCTCAGAACCCCTAATGCAACAAATATGGACCAGGGCTGACAAAGTGGGGGGAGAAAGCCATAAAAATAGGGATATGTCTGAAATACTTGAGTAGAGAAGCTGAGACACTTGCTGCAGTGACACCTTTTGTTCTAACATATATTGACTGAAATAGGACAAACTGAAGACTCAGTTGCTTCTCATTAGTTAGTGACTTTAATCCTCACATCATCCTATGGATTTGTCAGAAATACACAATACTTATGGGGACCAGACCAAAGATATGAGCCAGACAAAAGGACATCCTACGCATATCTGGACATAACATGACATTAGGGACACTACATTGAGCTGCTAAGCATGTCACCAAGCACTGTCCCAACTACAGTCAGACTGACACAACTCTACCCCAAATCAACTATGGGGAATTACACATGCATTTGCAAATATATCAGACACTACAGGGAATGTAACTGTAGTGAAAAACATACACTAGTGTAAAAGTGCATATCCACAACCAATTTCACCACAGTCACAGTGACATAGTGGTAAACCAAATGAACACTAGAGTATAACAACTGTGTGAACAAAAATATCATGTTTGCCACTCACACACTACCCCTACATATAGTGCCCCAAGTCAAAGTGTAGTAGGAATCTTGAGGTGGTACGGGGCATGTCTCAGTCTGCCCCTACAAACATATACAGCTGACAGACCACTAGAAACTGGAGCAGCATGCACAGTCAGATAGAAAATGAGCCATGACACTTACATCTACCCCTTCCCTACACAGCCCAACTAACATTAACACACTACACTGCTACACAGTCTTGACAGTCTGTTAACAATTGCCAAACATACACAGAACTCTCAACTGTACAGATTCCCACAGAATGCCCAGGCTTTGTCCTCAAATATATGGCCTCTTCTTCATAACATGTCTGGCATTCTGCTACTTCACTGGGATGATATCAGACATGCAGGCACTAAATAATGATATACCATAACTATCAACCTCTTACTGCATGACATCTGGACAAAGCTTGATATGCTTGGGGGACAGAGGCCCAAAAACAGGGGCATATTTGAAATATTGCTGTTATAAACTGAAAAAGTTGCTGGTGTTACAGGGTTTGTTGTAACATATATTTTCTGAGGGATATGAAGTCAGAAACACAAATGGATGTTGGCATTTACTGACTGCAATCCTCAGAGTATGCTACTGATTTGCCAAGGACAAAAACTGTCTGAGGAACAGACTAAACATAAGAGTCAAACCTCTGGCTATACTGTGGATAGCGCCCTACAGTTGAGAGTTATGTCAACCACATGACACTGTCAGAGTTGAAATCATGCAGAAAATCCATGTCCACATAAACCCTCTTAAACCAGCATTAATCCAACTGTATAACAGCAATACTTACAGTCTGTCCCTAATTCTGGAACCTTCTCCCCCATTTTGTTGGGCTGTCTCCACAGTTTTTTTTGTAAGAGGTATTACCAACTACCCTCTGTGATGCTGTTGTCCACATACCTCCATTATGTCCATCTCGCATGCAAGGAAAAGGAGCAGCACCCACATGAAGTACTGAATTATAGGAGTATGTGGCCATGCCATTGGCTATAGGACATGGCTATAGCAACATGGCTGCTCTGCATGCAATTACAAGTGGGGAACACCAATTGGTGCACAGGCCATCATCTGCTCATGAACATTAACTACAAAAGGCAAGCTGCTGCCTATGCAAAACAGGTCTATACCTCTACATGTGTAGACAGAGAGAGAGAGAGAGAAACAGAAACAGAAACCAATACTTGGGGAAAAAAGGCATGTCAAACAAGTAAGCATGTAATGGAATGCAGTAGTGGGTATGTAATAATGGGAAGTAGGATGTTAAACAAATATGTCTCCACAAGACTTGCTCTACTGATATATTGCTGATCAGCACCTATGGCCATAGCATCCGGGTCTGTCTGCAGTGACATAGATCACAGCTCAGGGCCCAGTCACCCCAGAAAAGGATGGCTAACAGATGACTACTACTGGAGTGTCTGTTGAACAAGACTGACTGTGACACTGCTATGCCAGCTAGTGGGATGTTGTAGATATCCATATGTTTTATTGTGAATACAACTATGATATACATTTTTGTCTCAGAAATGTGAGAGACCTATACAGGGTATTTGCATAGCAAACTATTGTTGCAGATGTGTATGTTGAACTGCATGTCATGTGATGAGCTCATACCATTCAACTGTCCAGTGTTATGCACACTGACCATATGTGTGCCTCATATTTGTAGTCATTACTCATAGAGTTGTGTTATGTCTGGCAAATCATTGGCAACCTGTAAAGACTGACATTACAACATCTTCTCTTTCTTTTGACTGTTCCCATTAGGGGTCAACACAGTGGATCATCTGTCACAATTTCTTCCTGTCTTCTGCATCTTGCTCTGTCACACCAACCATCTGCATGTCCACTATCACCACATCCATAGGACTTATCTTAGGCCTTCTTCTTTTCCTCTGACATGGCAGCTTCATCCTTACCATCCTTTTACCAATATACTCAGAATCCCTCCTGAGCACATGTCCAAACCAACATAATCCTACTATTCTCTGGCTTGGTCTCCAAACCGTTCAACCTGGGCTGACCCTCTAACATACATATTCCTAATCCTGTCCATCCTTGTCACACTCAGTGCAAATCTTAACATCTGTAACTCTTCCATGTCCAGCTCTGACTCCTATTATTGTCAATACCACTGTCTCCAACCCAAATAACATAGCTGGTCTCACTACCCTCCTGTAGACCTTCCCCTCTCACTCTTAATGGTACTCGTCTGTCACAAATCATTCCTGACACTCTTCTCCACCCTCCCCATCCTGCCTGTACCCTCTTCTTTGCCTCTCCCACACCTCATTACTCTGAACTGTTGATCCCAAATATTTAAAATCATCCACCTTTGCAAACTCTACTCCCTGCATCCTCAACATTCTATCCTTTTAGGAAACTCCACCACCATCTCACTTTCTGCATTCCTTTGCTTAACACCATTTCTACCCATCACGTCCACATCCCTTCTGCTCCCTTCACCAAC
Organism: Protopterus annectens; assembly: GCF_019279795.1. Taxonomy (NCBI): domain Eukaryota; kingdom Metazoa; phylum Chordata; order Ceratodontiformes; family Protopteridae; genus Protopterus; species Protopterus annectens. The sequence continues at coordinate 1,416,417,934 of NC_056726.1, forward strand.
ATGCCCATTTAAATCTGCTCCAATCACCACTTTCTCACCCTTGGGTACAGTCATCACCACTTTATCCAACTCACTCCAAAGTTTTTCTGTCTCATCCATCACACACCCAAATCATGGAGCATATGCACTAACAACAGTCATCATTACACAATCAATGTCCAGCTTCATAAAGATCACTCTATCCAACACTCTTTTCACCTCCAAAAACACTCTTGGCATACTGTTCCTTCAGGATAACCCCTACACCATTTTTCCTCCCATTCACACCATGATAGAACAACTTGGAATTGACTCCGATATACCTAGCCTTACCCCCCTTCCACCTGGTCTGTTGCGCACACAATATATCAACCTTCCTTCTGCCATCATATCAGCTACCTCTGTCCGCATACCAGTCACACTGCCAACATTAAAAGCTCCTACCTACACTACCACACTTCTAGCCTTTCTCCTCTCTTTCTGCCATATGAGCATCAGAATCCTCCAGGGTATGTCTGTGAATACAAAGGCTACTGTGCTGCAAATGACTTAACTGTGTTACAGCAATATTAAGAAAGTGTCACTAATTTTGGACCATCACCCCCCACCATGTATGAGTGGCATCCTCCAGATGTCCTGCTCTAAAAGGTTGACAGGAATAACTGAGCAGCAAGAGTGTAAATACAGTGTGCCATACTGACATAGAACAGAAATGTGTATCAGGTATTACCTGTACACATGTATGCATGAGTAGGTGTACCTGGCTGCCTCATAACAATGGACATGAGATGTAGAATGTCAGGTAAATAAGTTGTTCATGTTGTACACATGTGTAATCTTAGTTTCTGTGCATCCAGCAGAGATAGATTTCTACAGCTACTGGTTGTTGCATTGCCCTGACACAGACATGGGTACTAGAATAAGCATGATTATCAGGTTGAAATTGGAAAGGTGTCCAACTGTGTCATGACCTTGTGTCCATGCCTGCTACAAACAGCTATATGACCACCTACATACCTGTATGGACTCAGCAATACCTTACTTCTAAAACCTGTCTCCGCCAAGGTAGAATAATCCCCTTTGCTGGACAGCAGCAATACACTAACCAAATAAATCAGTCACTATATTGGCTGCACAGGGCAAAGTAGTAGCAGCCATCAACTTGGCAGCAAGACAATCTTTGTCTGAACAAGCATATAAGGTCACAGGTGGATTACTGTAAGGCTAACTATGAGTACAAATAGGACATACCCACCAAGGGCAATCACAAGGCCATCTTCACATATGTCTGCAGTCTCAGAGGCAACAACCCAACCCACCTTGTAATGGTGGTCAATCACACCACACACACACACACACACACACACACACACACACACACACACGCACGCACGCACGCACGCACACACACACACACACACACACACACACACGCGTACACACACACACACACACACACACACACACACACACACACACACACACACACGCACACACACACACACACACACACCATAGCTATAGCCAACCTGCTGCAGACAGATTTAAGGCAAATATCACCCCCATGGCTCACCATCAGTATAGGTGGATATGCACAGCACCCGCACCCTTCCGCTCAACATCAGGGAGCAGGTGCATACTGTTTAATCAAAGTCAACAAAAGCAAATCTCCATGGGACCTGATAACATTCCTGTCTGCATCCTACATGAACTCAGGCATATGCTTCCAGCTCCATTACACACTGTATGCAAGTGAAGCCTGAGCACCACTGGCATCTCATCTGCAAGAAAGATGGCCACTGTCATCCCTCTACACAAACGCGAATAATGAATGGTTTATGCAATGTACTGGCTCTCATTGGGGGAACATGACACATCAAGACCAGGAGTGCAATGCAGGTTCATACTGTGCTGATAGATGACAGGGGTATGATGTGGTTGTAAGTCTTGGCTAATGATTAGCAATATTGATGTGCTGGCTCTGTAAATAACTCTGGGTAATGTCTGTGGTCCTGTGATGTTTTTCCCTGTTTATGTCTTCCAGGTGGCATGCAGCATCAGGCAGCATATACTGCAGAGGAGAATGCAGCTATCACTGAAGCAATACTCTAGCATCATGCGGTGCTGTTCAGCCATAGCTGCCAAAATCTGTGGGAGCAGACTGCCCTGTGGGATGACCTTGTCCATAGAGTTAAAATCTTGGGCCACCATGGCCGCACATATGATCGGGTCAGGCATCGGGCAACTAACCTGATATGTCATGTCCAGCAAATGGCTGCTGCCATGGCCAGGGGCCGTATTGCTACAGGTGGGGGTCCAGCCACACAGGCTCCACTTACATCAACAGAGGAGCTCCTTGCCAACTTTGGGGCAGCCCAACCACAACAGCCAACACATCAAATACGAGTCGTGGAGGTGGGTGGCACCCAGGCAACAGGCGAGGAACATCCAGGTAAGGCCACAGTGCACATCAATTTAATCATGTAGCAGTCATACTGTCTTCTATAGAGTATCTAGATCATATGTCACTCCAAACTGCATTTGTGGGTGGGGTTTAGTAATGCACACAAGTGCACATCTATGGTGAGGGACAGCAAGTTGTGTACTATCATAGCTTGTACTGTACCTATGCAGAACAACAGCATTCAACTTGTACCAATGCCAAATGTGAGTTTGCTCACAATACCTCTACCCCACAACTACATAGGTCCCTCTGGTCTGGATGTGGGACAGTAGCTTGAAGCTGGTGAGTATGGGATTTTCCTGCTGTGGCTCACCAGTACCCCAAGCATGTTAAGGTCATGCATGTGACCATGCACACAACTGTTACTCTCAGCCATTTTGCAATATCTGCATGTTCACTTGTGGTGTGGTTAACTGCATTGCATCACAGAGATCATCACAGAAGCACATTTGCAGGGGATGTCACATATCTGTAGCATACCTTACAAACTGTCATTGCAACAAATCTGGACAATGACTGACAAAATGGAGGGACAAAGGCCCAAAACTAGGGACATATTTTATAAATTAATGTTATACAGTGCATATAAATGGTGTACACACCTGTTAGAATGCCAGGTATTTGTGATATACAACAATGAGAGCACAATAAAACATTTCCAAACCCTTTCAACCTTTTATGTGACCTATAACCTGTACAATTCAATTGTAAGACAAACAAATCTGTTAGGGGAACAATTATGACACATACAAAATGTACAAGAAGCCAGATGCATACATGTGCACAGGCTGAAGCTAATGTGTTGAAGCAGCTTTCAATATTATTACAGCGTTATGTCTTCTCGGGTACACAACTGCCATCAATTACAGAGGCTCTTTCATTAACAGCAAATAACAATCAGCTGTCCTACCAGGATTATCCTAAATATATGCAGGTGCTTGCTACAGCAACAGCCATAGTTCGCATACAGATTAGAAAGCAGCAAAGGGATCTCATTTGTGAAAGGTATCATCCCACAGAAGGGTACACACACATTTCCACAGCATTGCACATACCATGGGACATAGTGAAGACAGTCATCAAATGGTGGTGGTAATATGGGGTGAAAGTGACATTGCAAAGGATTGGTCATCCCTCCAAATATGTGAAAAAGACAAGACCCAAACTGGTCAGGGAGGCTGCCAGGAGACCTACAGCAACATTACAGGAGTTTCAGGAATCACTGGTAAGTGCTGGTTGCATACTACATGTGACAACAATCTCCTGTATTCTCCACATGTCTGGCCTACGGGGTAGGGTTGGAAGATGAAAACCTTTTCTCACACAGAACAACACAGAACAACATACAGGTCTGGCAAATATCTCAAGAAAAATACATCAGGTCTCCCAAAAGCATGTGGAGAAATGTGTTATGGTGTAATGAGACCAAGGTTGCACTTTTTGGCCACAATAACAAAGGTTTTGTTTGTCACAATAACAACACTGTGCATCACCAAAAGAACACCATCCCCATGGTGAAGCATGGTGATGGCAGTGTCCTGCTCTGGGGTTGCTGTTCATAAGCTGGAAGTGGGCCTTTAGCCAAGGTGTAGGGATTAGGAACAGTACAAAATACCAGTCCCCTTTGGCACAAAATATTCATGTGTCTGCTAGAAAGCTGTGGCTGGAAAGGACTTACACCTTTCCACATGACAATGACTCATACCATACAGCAAAATCCAAAAAAATAATGTTTTCACCAGAAGAAAATCAATGTTTTGGAATGGCCCAGCACAGTCCACACCTACATCCAATAGAAAATCTGTGGGGTGTCCTGCAGCAGCAGCCTGTGCAGAAGAGATGCCCTCACAATCTGACAGAGTTGGAGAGCTTCTGCAAGGGAGAGTATACAAATATTGCTAAGTTGAGATGTGCCATGCTGATACACACCTTCCCAAGAGGACTGACTGCGGTTATGAAATCAAAAGGTGCTTTAACAAAGTATTGTTTAAGAGTGTGCACAGTCATGCAACAAGCCTATTGTATGTATTTTAACTTCTATATGTTATCCGTAACCAATGTGTTTGATCTTCAATTGGATTGCACAGGTTATAGGTCACATTAAAGGTGGGAAATGTTATCACATGATTTCTGTTGTCTCATGTTATATATCAGACAAACCTGGCATGTGAACAGGGGTGTCTACACTTATAATATCCACTGTAAGCTGAGGAGGTTGTTAGTGTAACCATTTCTGTTGTAACATACATGTACTGCAGGTTTTGAAGTATGAAACTCAAAATATGTCATTAGTAGTGACACCAGTACTCAAATCATCCCAGCAATGTGTCAAACAAACACAGGATTTATGACAAACAGACCAAAAATAAGATCCACATATGCAGACATTCAGTGACACTCTGCACAGTTGAGAGGTATGTTCTGTAGAAGTTTCAACTGTGCTATACAGGTGAACAGCAATTATGGGTACATGGGTGGAGTGTGTGCTACCTGAAGGCCCATCACCTAACACTACTCACATATCACAGAGGTATATATAAGTAGTAACATGAAGTGTAAAGGGCTGCACTGCATGATGTTGAAGGCCTGTCCAGGGTGTGTATGTAGTGGTCTGACTGTGTTATGAATGTCACCAGTTGGCTATTGTGAGGTCTATGTAATGCCTGTCTGCCACCTCACGTGTGTGTGTGTGTGTGTGTGTGTGTGTGTGTGTGTGTGTGTGTGTGTGTGTGTGTGTGTGTGTGCAGCAAACAGTATAGTGCAGGTATTAGTTTACATATGTTGCCTTTCCCCCACAGGTGGGCATAGTGGTCATGGTCCCTCTCGCTCAGAATCTGATGTCAGTGTCTCTGCAGACTCTGGCAATGATGACAGTCATAGTCAGGCACAGGTGATGTTGTCAGGGTCTGAATCTGCTATTGGTTGGCATCCCACAGTCATCCACAATGTCCCCACACACAGTCACAATGCCTACACATACCCCGTCCCCAGTAACCACAGATGATGGACATTTGGCAGGTGTTGGCATGGAACAAGCTAGTGTGGTGACTATGGCAGGTGTGAGTGTAGATACCAGCCATAGCTAGAGTGATGGCGAGGTCCCACAGTGGCGGATGGACTGCTGCTCATCAAGCTGTTGTCACAAGTGCCACAGCAGATGTCACCAGATGCATGTTCTGGGCTGTCTTGAATGCACAGGCATGTACTGAATGCAACACCAGACAAATACTCACGGTGTTGGATGCAACTGTTCCTGATTTACATGGTAACATACATAACCTTGTTGAGTACACATGCCAAAATACTGAGGTCATGAATAGATGGTGGGGTAAGACCTTGGAAATCCTTGACCATGGCCTGCCAGTGCTAGAACATGTGGTGGGAGATGGGCATCAGCCATGTGGACGTAGGTCAGCACCAACATCAGCTAAGAGTTTACAGGGCAATGCATCTTTACACTCCTGTAGTGGCAGTGACACCAGCACTACTGAAGGGGTTGTTGCCCATATCACAACGGTGCAGGCCATGGGCACATGGTCCTGGCTGGTCCCATCAGGGACATCGATCCAGCAGACAGCAGTCACCATCAGGAAGCAGTACTACATCTGGCCTTGGGCTCAGTAGTGCCAGTGAGACCCCTGGCAGGATCAGTTTCCATGTCCATGGCTGAAGGTGGTGAACTGGACACCCTTCTATATATGGTCCACAGCTGGCCAACATACCCCTGGGTAAGGCAGCCACATGGCATGACTGTGTACATACATATACACACACACATCTGTATCACAGGCAGGTCACCTCCAGATGCACACAGCACCTCTGCACAACCCATCTATAGGATACCCCCTCCAAACACACACACACACACATATGGATGAAACCATATGGCCCAGCCTAGGCCTCTGGCAAACCCACACCACACCCTGTGCATATGATGATACCTGTGCCACATCCCCTTCATACCATAGATGCAGGGACATGCTAATATGGGTCTGATGCACAGGGTGAATATAGTACAGTGTACCTATGTAATACTGTGTAAGGTGCCATCGGCTTGCATTTGTTATAGGTACACATAATGGTGCATGTATCTTATTAGCCATGATGCATTACTGCTGTTAGTACCACTGACTGAATGCAGTCTGACATGCTGTATTCTGTTCGTGTTCCAGGTGTCTGTGTGTCTGCAGGCTGTGGCCCTGCAGACATAACCAACATGGAGTATGGCAGAGTGGAAATACACCAACTGCTTCATAGCCAAGGTACAGCTTTATATGAACATTTACTAGGTGTATATGGATGCAGTAGTATGTGATGGACACTGTTGCCAGACAGTGTGACCTTGCATACATACCCCTAGCCTTCAGACATGTCACCTCAGTGTTGTGTAGTACCACAGGCTCATACATATGCAGGTTACTGGAGTACTGTTAGTAGGTTCCTCACAAGCTTAGCCATTCGATTGACCACAACAGATTAACATGTCAGCACCTGTTGCCCCTGCCATTCTTTCCCATACACTCAACCTTGATGCAGTTGGTGAGGGCATGCATGGTACTGTGTATGATAGGTTTTTGGTATGTATTCCTGAGTTCTCAGTGAAGGCTGACACAGAGAATGTGCATACAGTAACACAAACACAGTTGGCAATAGACAGATTTGTAAACCTACATATCCACTTTAATGCACTATAGTGCTACATACACATTACATGCCCCACATTGATTATATGTGTGGGACATAACCCACTACCTCTTTCAACACATAATGTTGTGAATGCCTTCATGGATGGTGAGATAACCCACCAGAAATAGCAGCTGG
>NC_056726.1:1416425697-1416494549 GCF_019279795.1 Protopterus annectens
CACACACACTGTGTAATAAAAACCATCATCTATCACGGCTCACCTTTTATGCTGGCACATGCAACTGTTTACAGCTGGGATGCCACTGTCCACAGCAGGACATCACTGTATGCCATTCAGGGTATCTGTGCATGTGACTCACTCTGTCTGTGTCCCCCTGTGTCTTTCTCTTTTTCTATCACTGACTGTCTCTTCCTTCACCACATCTATGTGCGTGTATGTTTGACATATGTTGTTATTTGTTGCCCACATATATATCTGTGTATCACATGCAACAGATGCAGATATATCACATATGGCCACCTATACCCAGCTGAGGGTAATCCTGTCTGATGTATGTGGGGGGACAGTTAAGGTGTACATAGCTGTCTGTATGCACAGACATATATACACAATACAGTCATATAGTCCACTGTGTGTTCCAACATGTCCTGTGATTCTCTAAGTGTAGGAGCATGCCCAGTGTAACCTTCTATAGTTAGAGTGTTATTCCATTCCAGAGATAAGTGTACGTCAGTCTGGGGTTAGTGTGCTACAGCCATACCTCTCAGGAGTACACAGGACTTTCCTCAGGGTACTGGGTTTGTTTAGCAGACATTTTCTAACATATCTGTAGTCTGATACTGCAATGTATTGTGTTATTACCTAGTGCCAGACATCCTCAGCTCACCACAGTGCTTTACCAGAGGAATACTAGTTGTATGATGCATAGATCAATATTATGATGGCAGCTATATACATTCTTGCCTAACAAGGTCAGTTGTGAGGTGTGGCTACAGACAGTTGAGTGAGGACGCACTGTGTAAACAGTCCAGCAACTTGGTGATATACCAGCTGGGGATCATCTGCTTCTTTGATATTTTTCTAACTTGAGATGTCATATCCTTGTGTGGCCATACCTCTCACCTGTCCATTTTTTGGTAGATTGTCCAGGTGTTTGGCTAGAGGTTTCATCCTGTCTACATAAACTTGTGTTTTTATGGCAAGTTAGGTACATATAATTGAAGAGTGATGTTACAAAATAATAACAGACATTACTGTTTCACACTACATAACCTTCAGACAAGTCCCACTACTGCAAAACCCTCACTCTACCAACTTTCTCAGTATGTAAGGGTGATATTTACACCACATGCCTATCATTGTGCCTTTGTTCCACATTTATTTCTGGCCTTGTCCAGACGTCTTGCCGTCAGAGGTTGGGAGTCATGAGTGTGGGTACAGAATGCATTCTACTGTGCAGGCATGTCCATTATATGTAAAATCAAACCTAAAAAAAAAATAATTGATTGGTAATCACCACTGGCTCCAGTACCAAAAAGCACTATATTCACAAAAGCCTTAGCACCGCAGCTACATAGCCTTCAAGACGTCCATTATATGTTTATTATAATCCACATAGCACTGTGACTTCCAGGTATGTTAGTGACAGAGCAGTAGCTGTCAGTGACATGCATAATAGTTGGCACTGCAGTTATCTGCACATGGTCTTGTCAAAGACAGCACTGTACCATGAGCACTACAAGACAACTGCCAGGAGAACATGCTGGCCAGATCCTGACAGTATTAACCACACATACACATACACACAGCTCATTGACCCCTGCATATTGTGGACATGCAACATATGCTTTCATGTGTACTGGGACAGTCCTGTCAATGTGTGCTATGCTGCTATTTTCCTGCAAACATACATGTTACTGCATTTATGTAGGTATGGGGGGTACCTGTCAACTGTACACATTTGCATGGACTGTGCTGATATTTGCTTTACATTTTGGTTCCATTTACAATACTAATGTGCCCTGTCTTGGGGACTAAAGGCATATCAGTAAACACTGCAGGTCAGATTGTAATGGCATACAATTGAGTTTCAGACTTCTTACCCTTCATAGCCTAACTGCAACTGTGAGACCTGCTGTGCTTTCACTGTATGAGTCTGTAGGGGGTAATTCAACATTTCCACCATTTGTGTGCCTTTGCCAGACATTTCTCTCTGGTTTTCTATAGCTGACTTGCTGTGTGGTTTTGAGGGATGGGTTTGGGACCCTCACACTGACATCCATGCCTGTGACCTATGAACCCCCCATTTAGTTGGCCCCGCACATATACTGCAGTGGGATTTGCCACCTTGGGCACTACTTAGTGTGGGGAGGCCAGTATTGGGCAGACATTTCCTGGTGTCCCACATAGCTGTCAGTTATCTGCAACTATCCCAGTAGGCCACCCCATTCCCTTGCATGCATGCAGCATTACCATAGATATGCTACCAAAACATACTAATCGATTCATTTATTGTTAAGGAGACTGACTTACTTTGTGCCTGCGTCAATTGTGAGGACAATGCTTGAGGACCACCTATGATGGATGCACACAGTACACTGCCAATACATGGTAAGTTACAGGTAATGTGATGTATGTGTCATCCATTTTACTGTGTGTGAAAGTCAGAGAGAGATGTCAGTCCCTGGAGTCCCTACAGTGTCAATGTGTGTGCTATGAGTTGCCTCTTTGCCAAGGCCTGAGCATACTGGGTATGTCTCTGTCTGCCTACAGAAACAGGCTCAGGGATCACCTCCTCTGAGTCCCTCTGTGGCTGTGAGGATCTTGGCAATGGTGGTGGGCTGTGTGGCCCTTCCCCGTGCTGTTCCTGCTGCAGCTGTTTCCACAGGTTCATGTTGTGTAGCATCCACATACTATGAACATGTGTGAACATGTGGCTGGAGATTACTGCAAGGCTAAACCAGATATGTCAAGGCAGTGGAACTGTGACTTGAGCATCCCAATCACATGCTCTATAATTATCCCAGTTTGTGTGTGTGCCTCATTATGGCGTTCTTGTGTGGGTGTGTGCACATTTCTAATGGGTGTCATCATCCATGGCTCCACTGCATAGCCAGCATCCCCCACCAAGTGGAGATACAGGATGCCCCCACTGGCAAATGCCTGGTACAGCTATGCCGAATACCAGATTTGGGAGTCATGATAGCTTCCAGGGCTGATAGCACACACATTCATGATAATGCCCTGGGCCTTGCAATGACTTTGCAGCTGATGGAAGGGAAGCCTTACTGTTTATGTAGACCCTACCCTGTTCACTGGGTGGTGCTTTGATGTGGGTGTGCATGCAGTCTATTGCACCCAGTACCTCCAGGTATTCTGCTACATGGTGGAAGAGATGAATATTGCTCATTCTCTCCTTGTGGGTGTTGGGAAAGTAAATGTGCTCACCAGCATGTGGTAGCATGGCATCCAGGAAGTGGTGGAGCACTTTGGATGCGGATGCCTGTGAGACCCCCATCATGTCCACAGTAGGTTCATAGGTACTAGGCTATCCGCCCTAGGGCCTATACAAGCCTAGCCAAAAAGGTACCCTGGCTTTCACAACCCAAGAAAATTATTTTCCTGTGCCCCTGTCGAGCAGAGCCACAGAGGTGATCCCCAGTGTGAATTTCCTGTTTCCCATCAAATCATCAATATTTTTCTTGAAGAGTGCTAATGAGGAGCTTTGTTTGCTATAGATAGGTAGTTTGTTCCAGAGTATGGGATGTCTCTGGGACAGGAATCTATCCCTCGAGCATGTTCTGTGTATTGCGGTGACAAGGTTTAGGTCTCTAGAGTGTGTAGCTCGGAGGGATTAGGATTTCTTCCAGATGTGGGAGTCATGATAGCTTCCAGGGCTGCCAGTGCACACATTCATGATAATGCCCTGGGAATTGCACCTGTACCTGTAGCTAGTATTCTTAAGGCTACACATGCCTTGGTATCCACTGTGATGGATTCCCCTCTGTTGTCTCTGTGTCTGGATTGAGGCCAGCACAGCTCAATGATTTGCTGCAGTATGTCTCTGTCCACCCTGTAGTGTTCTACTATCTTCAAATCATGTAGGTCCTGATAAGTTACCCTGGGTCTGAGCACTCTTCTCCTCCTCCTCCTCGGTCTGTAGTGGTTGTCAGCATTATCTTCCTCACCACCCTCAATCTCTAGCACATACTGATGGATCAAAACAATGGCAGCCCCTAACATTTTTCCAGTTAAAAATTCCCCCACATGTGTACACCAATGGTGCAGACTTTATGGGAAAAAACAGACTGTAACGTGTTTGCATAGTTTATATGTTGTGCTGCAGATGCTGCCTGTATGATTGGCTGACTATGATCCATTTCACCAACTAGCTATGTAATTTGCACTTGATTGCTTTTATTCTGCTATTTTTCTTTTTTTCCTTTTTTCCCTTCCCATTTCCACCCCTTTTAATCCCTGAGGTGTGCCATGCAAACCCGGTGCCCAAATGTAAACAGTCCTGCTATTTCTGGAGGGGGGGGGGTTGTTTGTTTTTGTTTTACACCCACTGCGGGCTCCACAAATGATTTAGCTAAGGTAAACAAAAGAAATGGTCCTCCCCAGGTCACAAGCATGCTCTTCATTTCATGGAATAAGTCAGTACAGCCTCAGACACACCTCCTTGCTTAGCTGTGTTTACCTAACCTTATCCAGGGGCCATGGAACTCCAATGTGCTTACACCATGCATGACACACACCCTTTTCATGTCTGCTGCTCCTCCTGCTTACACGATCATGCTATAGCACCTACACGGTTAGGTGCAATTTGACACTTAGAATATTTTTGTGATTCAGTAAATTTCTCTTCATTTGCATACCCCATTGCTTTAGTCCCTAGTTACTGCACTACCACAAAGCCTTTCCCCTTAGCAACTACTATTCTCTGGTATTATTTTTGATTCTGCATGCCATAGATCAGTGGTTAACAAACTGTTTTGATTCCCAGCTCCCTTGCTGAATCCAGGTTTTCCCAAGCCCCCCCCCCCACAGTGTTCATAAAGTGCATATTTCAGAGGTTCCCAAAGTGTGAGCTGCAGCGCCCTGGAGAGCCATGGCTTCCTCACAGGTCTCCGCAAACTAATAAGCTTAGCTGCAAAATAAACTGTGAACAGTTCACGGTTTATTTTTCAGTTAAGCTTATTAGTTCATGGCGAGTGTGAGTGAATGCAGGAATGAATGAAGAAGTGCCTGTGTCTGTGTATGTGTGAGATCGGGATAGTTAGAGCGATGTGTGAGTGAATGCAGGAATGGATGAAGAAGTGGCTGTGTGTGTGTGTGTGTGGGTGTGTGTGTGTGAAATCGGGAGAGTGAGAGTGATGTGTGAGTGAATGCAGGTATGAATGAGGAAGTGGCTGTGTGTGTATGTTTGAGATCAGAAGAGTGAGACAGATGTGTGAGTGAAGGCAGGTATGAATTAGGAATTGTGTGTATGTGTGTGTGTGTGTGTGTGTGTGTGTGTGTGTGTGTGTGTGTGTGTGTGTGTGTGAGTGTGTGTGTGTGTGTGTGAATAAATGTAGGTATGAATAAGGAAGTGGCTGTGCCTTTGTGTGTGTGTGTGTGTGTGTGTGTGTGTGTGTGTGTGTGTGTGTGTGTGTGTGTGTGTGTGTGTGTATGTGTGTCTGTGTGAATGTATGTATGAATGAGGAAGTGGCTTTGTGTGTGTGTGTGTGTGTGTGTGTGTGTGTGTGTGTGTGTGTGTGTGTGTGTGAGACCGGGAGACTGAGAGCAATGTGTGAATTAATGCAGGTATGAATGAGGAAGTGGCTGTGTGTGTGTATGTGTGATATCAGATGAGTGAGAGGGATGTGTGAGTAAAAGCAGGTATGAATGAGGAAGTGTTTGTGTGTGTGTGTGTGTGTGTGTGTGTGTGTGTGTGTGTGTGTGTGTGTGTGTGTGAATGTATGTATGAATGAGGAAGTGGCTGTGTGTGTGTGTGTGTGTGTGTGTGTGTGTGTGTGTGTGTGTGTGTGTGTGTGTGTGTGTGTGTGTGTGTGTGTGTGTGTGTGTGTGTGTGTGTGTGTGAGAGATCAGGAGAGTGAGAGATCAGGAGAGTGAGAGCGATGTGTGAATGAATGCAGGTATGAATGAGGAAGTGGCTGTGTGTGTGTGTGTGTGTGTGTGTGTGTGTGTGTGTGTGTGTGTGTGTGTGTGTGTGTGTGTGTGTGTGTGTGTGTGAATGAATGCAGGTATGAATGTGGAAGTGGCTGCATGTGTGTGTGTGTGATTCACACCTCTCAATTGTACAGATTTTATCAGAATGTCCAGATTTTTGCCTCATATGTTTGGTGCGTTCTTCCTAAAATCTGTGCTTTTCTGGCAAATAGTTGAGGACTGAAGTCATTAAATGACAAACATTTGAGTTTGAGACTCCACATCCTTCAGAGAATTCATGCTAATGCAAAACCTATTATTCTAGCAACATTCTAAGTTTGTAAGGGCAATATTTCAAATCTGCCCCTTTTTGCCCCCCCCCCCATTATTTTAAGCTTTGTCCGGATTTTTAGCAAAAAATCTGGACAAAGTCTAAAATGATGGGAGAGCAAATAGGGACAGATTTTAAATATATCTCTGAAGGCTGTGGAGTCTTAAACTCAAATGTTTGTCATTATTTAATTACTTCAATCCTCAACTATTTGCCAGAAAAGTACAGATTTTAGGAGGAACACACCAAAAATATGAGGCAAAAATCTGGACATTCAATCACACACACACACACACACACACACACACACACACACAGCCACTTCTTCATTCATTCCTGCATTCACTCACACATCGCTCTCACTCTCCCGATCTCACACACTCACACACACAGCCACTTCTTCATTCATTCCTGCATTCAACAATACATCACTCTCACTCTCCCGATCTCTCTCACACACAGACTCTTTTGCTTTCATGCACGCATTCACTCACGCATGCAGACAGACACACACACACTCATACAGGCATTCACTTACCTGCAATCAGCTGTTAAGCTTCGCGGCTCCCCTGTAATGAAGTCGCGGCTCTCCAGGGTGCCACGGCACACAGTTTGGGAACCCGCACCATAGACTATAATGGCAAAATGCAAATTTCTGTTAAAATTATGTTTTCACATTTTTTTTTTATTTTAGGCATGATCCAGTTTGCGTGCCGCTGCCCTATGCTTAAACGGCTGGGATTGGCCAAAAAAAACCAAACTTTTATTTTTATAAAAATTATACAGTTTTCCATGCCAATGACCATATATTTGGCCATTGGCATGCCTAAAGATTGTAATACATGCTTTTATTTGAGCTGTCATGCCTCCATTTTAGTTTTTGCATAAATGTATTTGTCTAGTACCTGAATACATTTCTGCAACTAGCACTATTCTTGCACGAATGCCTGCCTGCTTCCTGAATCATTAAATCACCTTATTTGTATGTTTTTCACCAGCAAATGAGGTAATTAGCATTATGCAGAGGTGTCTGTGCAGGAATAATGTAAGCAGGCTCATGCATGTCAGAACAGTAGTTTACTGGATCTCTCGGCTGCCATACTCCGTGGAGGAGTGGCTACACTGTTCCTGCATGGAAAAATATGCTTATTGAATCCCAGGGTTTGATTTTTATAATTTTACAATACTTTTTCCATGCAAATAGCCATATATTTGGCAATTGGCATGCCTAAGGATTATAATACATGCTTTAATTTGAGCTGTCATGCCTCCGTTTTGATTTTTGCATAAATGTAGCCGAATACATTTCTGCAAGCTACACCATTCTGCCACAGATGCCTGCCTGCTTACTGGATTGCTAATTGACCTTATTTGCATGGTTTTCACCAGCAAATGAGGTCATTAGCATAATCTAGTCATGTATATGGCGGAATAGTGTTAGCAGGCTCGTGCACGTCCCCAGGCTTGTTTACTGGATAGTTTGGTGGCCATATTCCATGCAGGAGTGGCTACACTATTCCTGCATGGAAAAAAAAAACTTTATTGAATCCCAGGGAGTTAGTGGTTAAAGAAGGTAAAGGAAGATATGGAGAAGCTAGGATGGATAGGGATTGCAGATCCAAGGACAGGAAAAAATGGAAGTTAGATAGGGTTTTAGATTGCACAGAAAATATGTTAGGTTTCATCTCCTGTCTAAGGTCTTGGGGAAATGGAATTCCACAACTTGACAATATAAACAGAATATAAAGAGTCACTAAAGTGGGTGGTTGATTTGACTACTTCTAGGAAGTTTTAGGTATGAGATCTTAGTAAATTATAGATGATGAGTATATGATGTTTTTGTGTGTGTGTGTGTGTGTGTGTGTGTGTGTGTGTGTGTGTGTGTGTGTGTGTGTGTGTGTGTGTGTGTGTGTGTGTGTGTGTGTGTGTGTGTGTGTGTCTGTGTATGCATGTCTAACTGTTTAAATGTTAAAAGGTTTTAGCTCTAGCTAACTAATCTTACAAAGTGCTTTACAATGATGAGTTTTGTTGGGGATGTTAGCAGCATACTTTTCCCTTCTGGTGTATTTTTGTTCTAGCTTATATAAGTGAGTCTTTGAAATATTAGTAAAGATTGAGGATACATATAATAATGCAGGTAGTGACAGAGTTTGGCTTGGATTTAGCTATTTCTGTTTGCACTACATAAAGCTTTGATTTATATAATAAACCCAATTTTTATAAATTTTTATTAAATCATTGTTTACTTTTAGGAGGGCAAGTCTGGCTATACATTTTGTGCTATACTTCCGATAATTATGTTTACCTCTTTAGTGAAAACTTTGTCTCATATTACTTTAGAAACCAATTTGCCCCTCTTCAGGACACAATGTAGACACATACCTAATACATACCTAATTAGTCCAACTGCTGTGGTTCTTCCCTACACCATAGAATCATAGGATCATAGCAGATTACTAGGCTAATGGCCCAATACCCTTTTTAAGTCTAGCCATTCATGCCCCAATATCCAAGGACTAGAATGACTTTAATATACATCTGTACTTTAGGGCATCTACAGTTGCCCCTGTCCATAAGGGACACAGGCAACACGCCTAGGTTGAATTTATGAGTTTCCATCAATTGGTCAACATTTTGTTTGAATAGGCTTGGGGAAAAGCTCTGCATTACCTGTTACATAGAAAGGTTAATTTCTGAGACACATACCCGTCCTTCCAACATGTTTTATTTAGATCCTTATATCAGCTATTTCTAGTGCCGTTTGTTTTCTGAATGAGCAGCAGATCCATCAGGGCTAGATCAGAGAACACTGATAGGTTAGGCTTAGATTGCCCCTCAATAGTCTGCAGGGGACCCGAATACTGGGACAGGGCTTTGAGATGGTCAGTATAGGACATGTTATTTATACCTTGTATTCTTTTAGTGTCTTTGTCAGGTCAAGGGAGGCAGTATGCACCATTTTGCCCTTGTCCATGGCTCATGTTGGAGATACATAGTTAGGTACATGCCAATGGGTACATTCTATTCAATTACGGGTCTAATCAAGTATGAGTGTAGTGGGACTATGAACTCCTTAAATCTAGATGCCATAATCTCACTTGTAAGTTGGGCCATGTAGAAGGATTTCCTTACCACCATGAGCACATGGTGATCAAAGTTTCTGTCAATCTGAGTTCCTTACCAATGGCTCTACTCTTGGAGGAATATTATCAATGTTGTAATTTGCAGAGGTCGGCATCTTCTCAAAGGGTATAATTATGCATTTTTGCATTGAGTTTTAGACCATAGCTCTGACACCTTTTAGTCTTTGTCAGACTCTCACTGAGGATATCTCCTTCATTGGGGGATTCAATGATAGCATCCAAAATGCAGGTGTTAGCACATTTGGTCAGCCAAAGGCCCTCTACTTTTGTCATGACTTCAGAGAAGTATATTCAAAACAGGAGGGATCCTAGTACCAAGCTCTGTGGACACTACTCATAGCAAACGTTTTGGTGGAGGTGGACTCGCCTAACTTCATATGTCCTATCTGTGAGACATTTGGTGGTATGGGGATTTATGCCTAAATTTGTGAGTTTGTCTATTATACCAGAGTGAGTTACTGAGTCAAATGTCACTGTTAGGTCAAGGGAGGCAGTATGCACCATTTTGCCCTTGTCCATGGTTCTTGTGACCTTCTTGAAGAAGTCCACCAGGTTTAGTAGTTATGACCCACCATTGATGAAAATGAACTGAGATGGGTCCAGTATTTGAAGATTTCCTATGTCTTTGTTTATCAGGACCATGATAATTCTTTCCATGGTCTTGTGTATAGGACTAGTCAAACATATGGGTCTCTAGTTCCCTGGGTCTGTTTGTGGTCCCCCTTGTGTAGAGGGGTGACTATTGCAGTCCTTCATCCACTAAGGATGAAGTCTGTCTGGAAGTTGTGGTTGAACAGAAATTTTAGTGAGTCTGACAGGTCATGTTTCAAGATATTTAGGAAGAAGCATCATGGGATATTATCAGCTTTGGAGACTGCAGTGAGGACCTGTTCTTTGGTGATAGCTGAGAGAGAAATGGTAGAGGATATTTCCTGGATGTTAAATGGGGATAATGGGAGTGAAATTGGAGATACATTTATTGCTCAGCAAATTTGCTATATCCTTCGGTTCTGTATAGGGAGTTCCATTTACTATTAGTACAGCAGACTGTTGGCTGATAACTGAAACATGCCTTATGGTTATCCTTAGCATGGAGCACTATTTTTGCATTGAGGTTGGCTTTGTTGGACCTGATTATTCCCCTGAGTTGCTTGTTATTTTTGGACAGGATTTTCTTTCTTTTGCTGCTCAATTTATTTTTGTATATATATATATATATATATATATATATATATTGTATATATATATATATATATATATATATATATATATATCTGCATATGTGTGTGTGTTTGTGTGTGTGTGTGTTAGCGCGTGTGCATAATAGATCTATAGATATAGATATAAATATAGATATAACTATAGATATATAGATATAATTATATTCTACAGCATATTGACCATTGCCCTCCTTTAATAAGGAAATTTAATGCAAGACAAAATATTACCATCTGTGCTACAGCAGTGGAAATGTAGTTTCTATACTGAAAATATTTGAAGAAAACTTATCTGGGCAGATGAGTTTTCTCTGTGGTGACATATCTAACTTGGAATCTATTCTTACTAATGGTAAGAAGTGCAAACCCTTTAAGTCTCTTTCACTAAAGACTGTGAAACTTAGCATTCTCACAGGACTGTCTTTCATCACAGAAGACCTCCACCTGCATCTTAAACCACTTTTAATCTTATCCATGCTACTTTAATAGTGTCCTAGTGTTCCTCATCTTGTACTTTCTGACCATCAGGTGAGCTGTAATATTTCTCACCTGAATGCTTCTTCGTCTCAGCTGCTTATTATAACATTAATTCCTTAGTTTCAAAATACTCTGCTTGTTCTCTCCCCACAAATTCTTACTCCTCTCTTTGCCTCTACCTTTGTACGTGACTTTGCATCAGTGGATGTGCATATGCATTGTGTGGTTTGTTACTGTTCCCTTATGATATCCTTCAAACATTGTTTTTTGACATATCTCTTTGTCCAACTTAGTGGCCTTCCCATCTTGTCCTGTTACAACCCTCTTAATATTATGTTTACTATGATATACTTGGCCTTCCTGTCTATACTACAGACACCATGAACCTATATTCTTAAACCTCAGTGGTTCTTCACTTTACTATAATCTCTTTTGTGATCTCTAGTCTGATTTAGTTCATTATCCAGTTCCGTGTTTTTCTTAAACTACGTTCATTCATTCATTCCATTTTATTCTATCTATAAATACACTGCTGTCATCTTTCCCTCCTCTTACTCATTTGCTGTTCTCCTCTCTTTCCATGTTCATTATACCTTGTTGTGTCACTTCTTTCTACTTACTGTCTTTATCTTTCTGATAGGTAATGATATTTAATTCTTTTACTTTCTCCAAATCTTTCACACTGCATGGAAGTGCTAGAGAGGGTAACTGATAAATGAGTATGCAGAGTAGTAGAACATAAGATGGAAGATATGTAATTCAGATTCAGACCAGGTTGTAGTACATCTGACACAATGTTAGTAGTGATCCAGATAATGGAGAAGACCTAGAGATGAGGAAAGAATCCAACTGACCATTGCAAGAATTGGAAAAAACATATAACAAGGTCACAAGACAGATGATTTGGGCAGTCAATGATAATCTGAAGTCCTTAAGACATTGGTAGAATTAGTGCAGGTTACATATAAGAGGGGTTCCCAGTAAAAACGGGTGTGTATCAGGATTCATCTGTGAGCCCACTCCAGTTCATACTGATGATAAACTCTCTATATACAGGTTGGAGGGGACAGATCAATAAAACTCTGTATGCTGATAATATGGCAATACAGAAAGACTTGGAACAAAAGCTTCAGCAAATGACAGGGGGCTTAAATGCAAAACTGAAGGCACGTGGGGGTGAAACTGAGTACAGACAAGAAAGTGGCACTGGTCATTGCAGAAAATGGGTGGATCAGTAGGAAATGAATTTAGATAGAATGGAAAATACTGTGACAGTTTAACAGTTTCACATATCTGGGAGATATGTTTGAAGAGATGGGAAAACCAAATGAAGAAGTCAAAGCTAAATTGCATAATGTCTGAGGGTTAATGTGTGACAGAAGAATACAAAAGAAGCCAAAATGTAAGGTATGCAAAAGACTAGTGTGACCAGTAGTTCTGCAAGAAATAAAAAAATAGGCACTGAAGGTAGAGCAGCTGAAGAACCTTGAGATGATGGAGATAAAGTGCTTAAGATAGATAGGGGAATGCACACTTAGGGACAGGCAAAGAAATGTGGACATCAGAGCCAAAGCCAAAGTAGGCTCAATTGCATAGATGGTTAAGGAGAACAGATTAGGATGGTTTGGTCACATGTGCAGGAACGGAGAAGATGATTTGGAAGACAAGAGAAGAACACAATAGAAGGTAAGGACATCCAGCCAAGAAATGGGTGAACAGTGAATAAAAAGATTGATGATAGTCAAGTTTGACTGTTGAAGAAGAGAGTGGTTCTGAATCAATAGGTGTGTAGCAAGAGTTGACATAACACTCTGACTGGAATAGAATTGGGATAATGGGAGTTATAATGATGATGATGATAAAAAATCATATGGTATTTGTAAGATTTATATGTTTTTGATTTATCTATTGTGCATGGCATGCCACAATTATGTTAAATGGGAAAAAATATAAACTTGTTAAGGATGTCCTTAGCACAAGATCAAATTGGCTTGGCACAGAGGTTTAAGTCACATTACTAGTTTATAGCTATCCTGGGTTTGTTTCCCAGTGCTTCCAGTTGTCTACACTGTGACTCTAAGCAAGTCATCTAACCAAACATTGCTCCTCGCTCACTACTGAAAAGGGACTGTATAGCCATTGGACCTTTCAGGATAATAAATAGATAATAATATAATTAACAGTACTTAACAGTGCTTAACAAAAGCTTGTTAAGGATACTAAGCACTGTTAAGATCAGGTCTTATTCTACAGAGAAGCAAAGGGAAGTGCTGGTGAGCAACAAACAGTCAGAATGTAAAACAGCTTTTAAAAGCTGTTAAATGCATTTCTTTGTCACACTTACAAACAAATTGTGGCAGAATGAAGTATCTGGCAGTTTTTAAAGCTGTTAGTTCTACAGAGGGGTACTTTGTATCTATTTTCTATCTGACAGTGCTACTCCTAGTAACTGATAGTAAATGCAGCAAATAAAGGTCTGTGCACTACAAAGAATTATCATCGAGTCTCTGATCTTTATCAGTTTTATGCATTCTTGACAAGATGCCAAGATTCACCTTTCAAGCTTTGCTTTCAAAGTGAATTTCTTGTCATCATTCATGTCTTGAAAACATACCACTCTAGTTACAATTGGTGACCTGATCTTCATCATCTATATTTACTTTATTTAAGTAATAAAAATTCTTCTCTGCTAAGCACTACACAAAGTAAACTGAAAAAAAATCTTGAAAACCAACATATAAAATTAGCAACATGAATGGGGAGTGAAAAAAAAAACTTATAAAACATATAAGGGTTAAAAAGTATATATAGCACCCCATGCAAGGTTTAAAAGGATGACATTTCAGGGACCTCCTTAAGAAAGCCTCAGCATTGCACACCCACATCTGGAAATGTTGCTGATGCTAGAAGGCTGGAGCAGCATATGTAAAGGCTACATTATCTCTGTTTTCTAAATGACCCCTCATAACAGCCAACAGACCCTAACCTGATAAATTAGAGTGGACATAAGGAAGCAAAAGGTATTTTAAATAAGGAGGGCCAATGCTTGTGCAGTGCCCAGGATGTAAGTAGATGTATTTTATATGCAGACCTGACAGTGACCAGCAGCTAAATGAGATTCCACGGTGAAAGTATAATATGATAGGAAATTAATTTTCTGATCATAAATCTTCCTGTGGAATTCTACACCTGCTGGAGCCATGCCAGATATTCATCCAATAGAAAGGTAAAGGATATTGCAGTGGTCCAGTTTAGAAAGTACCAGTGCATGGATTTGTATAGCCATGTCTGAAGATAGAAAACAAGTTCTGGATCCAGGAGACATACTTTAGATGAAAGTAAGAAGTCACACCTGGCATTTGGTCATTCAGTGTCAGCTTGCTGTCAAGAATCACACCCAGATCACAAACTTAAAAGGCAAAAATCTATTCCCTCCATATATTACTAGGGGGAAAGAAGAAGCTGTGAAGGACATACAGTGACATGTACCAGTAATTCTTCAATATTTGTCAGACTGAACATAGACTGATTTTCTGTCATCCCCTGAGGATGAGGCCTCAAGTAATCCTGAAGTATGATACAGTTCAAAATGGATTTCTAAGTGAAAGAGGCAGAAAGTTGTGTATCATCAGTACATGATTGGCAAAATACACTTCCTTCTTATATGACCTCTGTAGGGGGTGGCATATATACTGTGAAAAGCAGTGGCACAAAGAGTGAGCCCAACTGTCCAAGGATAGTCTACTAGAGGAACTGATCCCTGAAATCACCTTATGTAAGTTTCCAAAAAACTAAAGGTTAAACCAGTTCCATGTGACGCCAGTGAAACTAGAAAACTGTCTAAGGCAATTGACACAAATGCCATAGTCGTTGGTGTCAAATATTGTTGACTTGAGTGAGAGATCAAGAGGAATCTAGACTAAATATACTTTTTTTTTATCTGTAGCCATGAAAAGGTCACTAATGATCTCATAAGGGTTGTCTCATTACTGCATCTGCGTCTATAGCTCAACTAGCATGAGTAAAAGAAGTCTTGAAACATTAAGTAGGAATACATCTCTACATAAATCTTTTTTCTCAACAAACCTCCTATAAAAGGAAAGTTAGGTACAGGATAGTAATTTCTAAAGAGATTTGGATACAAAGATGCTTCTCTGGAAACTGAGTCTTGTGTTAATGCAAATGAAAAACTCCTCTCCTCTCTTAAGAGTACAAAACAGTGTCTGTAATAACTGGTGTTACACCTATATTGAAATATCAAAAAATATGTGTAAAAATTGATTTTCTCTTGTAGAATTATTTCTGATATTACAATTGAAAAAAATGGATTTCTGTCATTCAGACTAGATACATGTTTATGCTGTGGAAGATAAGGCTCATAATACTGCTTTGTTATGAAACAAAAGAGCTTTGTGCCGGAGTGAAGCAGTTAGAAACATAAATAGTATGTTTGTGTGTTTGGCCTTGTTTTGCTACATCTGTTTTTTTTTAATGCAGCTTTTTTTGTGTAACTATGTGAATTACGTCATGAGAAATTGCAGAATATGTAGGAAATATGCTGAGTGACAGTCTGAATAATAATTGCATACTTCTACGGTCAATCTATAATGTTCCAGAAGACTTGTTCCATGTATTTAGTTCTATATTTCTGCTAAGTTAGTGCTTGTCTAAGCTTGTAACTAGTCTGCTTTAGGTTTGCAGCTATCTAGTTAGAGAATAAAAGAAAGAGGAACATAGTTCATAACAAGTGGTCCCACTAAATCAAGGCAAGACTTTTGCAGCTTAGTTGGCCCAGGATCCAGACTGTTTCAGGTAGAGTGCAGTGGAAAAGCAATGTTCATGACCTTATCATAGTCCACACAGCCAAATCATGCCACCAACGTCCAGGCAACTCAAGACTAGACCCCTCACAAAGCACTGTGAGTGCACTACAGGAAAAGGATAGATGGATCCTGGTAGCCTTACCTGCAAAAATACATGTGGTTACTCACAGTGACTGGAATACACAGATTATCCTCACATTGAAAGAGCTCATCCTGATAATTTGATGTGGCAAAGATCAAAATGTAAGCAGAGTAATAAACATCTAGAACAAACTTATTCTTGAGCAGGGCCACCATGCCTTTTGAAATGATTGTAAAGCTCCTAGTTGAAGTATAACTCCTATTGTATTTAACACTACTGTAAATGGTGCTTCTCAAACTCATATTTATATTCAGTTCCTTATTACATCCTTGAAGATGCACTTACCCAAATACGTAAACCCCGACACGTCTTCATTGAACTGCGTAAACATCAATCATCCTGAAGGGCGAAATCCGAAATGTCAAATCGTCATGGTTGGCCCTTCCATGGTATAGCTCCGTAAGGTAAGTATGCGATAGTTACAGACCTTAGGGTTAGGGTGCAGGTTAAGGTAAGTGCATAGATGGTAATGTATGTGAGATTTAGTGTAGGGGTAGATGCAGGGTTTTGTTACGTGTATGTGTGTGGATTATTTATTTTGTTTGGGTATAGCTTGTTAAGATAAGTGTGCGATAGTTACGGACCTTAGGGTTAGGGTGCGGGTTAAGGTAAGTGCATAGATGGTGGTATATGCAAGATTTAGTGTAGGGTTAGAAGTAGGGTTTAGTTTAGGGTAAGACATAGGGTTTTGGTTGGTGCATGTACGTGTTTATTTAGTTTGTTTGGGTAGGTAGTATGTAGCGGGCGGTGGGGTGGGACAACTATGACGGTTCGAGCTTTTGAATTTCGTGGTTTAGGGCATTCGGTGCACTCGCAGTTCATGGAATATGTGTTGCTGTTTATGTATTCGATTACTAGGCCTTTCGTGCTTTCAATATAGACCCTTTATATTCACATCTGTTTTGTACATGTTTTACTGTTTGCTTTTTATTTACATTGACCATGATTGAAATGTGTCTTCTTTTCATATGACTACTACTTGTGCTGATAAATTCTAATACAAATAAAAACAAATAAAACTGTTTAGGCTGCTTTTATTTTGATAGTGCCTTCACTGATCACACTAGACACTAGCTAGACTTGATAAACTAAGCAATTGGAGTATTCCTGTAGAAACAAATGTATTTTGTAAGCAATTTAATGATGACTGCAGTTATATGTTCTGGAGGGTTCCCTTCACATGGTCGACAGTTCAGAATGTCGACATTCATATGGCCGAGACCATTTGATCGACATTCGAAATGTCGACCATGCGGAAACAGCATATCAATACAGTGTGGAATAGAAAGATTTCCATCTTCCACACCGTAGAGCGATCTTGGAGTTGATATATTTAAGTTACGGGGAGTGGGGGGGGCAGAGCCCCCATGGTGGGTGAAGGGGTGTGTGGACCCCCTGCTAGCAGCGTGAAGGTAAGTTTTTTTGTGTTTTTTTTATTTTTTATTGTATGGTGAACATTTGGAATGTCAATCATATGGTCTCAGCCATATGAATATCGACATTCTGAAATGTCGACCATATGAAGTAAATCTGTTCTGGATCACTGTCCTTCATAAAATGTTGCATCTGATGTTGTTAATCTTCTTACCATTCATCACGGATGGGTTCGGTTCTGAGCCCTCGGAATCAAGTCAGCCTAATACCAAGCTCGCACCAGCCAAAAACTCTTGAGCTAAGCTTCTACCCACAATGCCCTTCTCCCTATTATCTCAGATCTTGTTTGCCGCATAGCCATAAAACCATGTTTTAGCTGAGCTCTCAGCTAAGTGGAAATGTTTTGATATTTTGTGGAAAAATTTGTCTATTTGCTTGTCGTTTGTGACTTATATCCACTAATCTTTATATTTACAGTTAGACTTACACTTTTTTCACTTCTACTTCTACCCGTTTGGTAATCTTTTAAGTACCATTGGTGGTACGGCCTTCTCTCTTTACCCTTGTGGTATTCTTTGAATACCATCGCTGGTATTTCTTCTCTCCTTCCTTTTTTTTCTGTCTAGTTGTGTGTTTTTTGACTCTTTGGATAGATACCGTGTGTATTTAGATAGGTTTAGACATAGGGAGAGTAGAATTTACATTTTCTCTGAAGATTTTGATTGTTGTGTTTAACTTTTTCATGATGTCTGATAAGAAGGGTACATCGGGTTTCAAGCATTCTACTTCATGTAATAGTAAACCTACAAATAGTGACTCTCACAATGATTGTGTCTATTGCTTGGGGGTGCCCCATATTTTAGTGCAACCTCCCTGTGTGATTTGTCAAAGTTTCAGCTAGTACACTCTAAATGAGCACAAGAATAAGTTACTACTGAAGGGCCTACTTAAGTCACCCTTTTCAGAGGCCCTTTCTGCGATGGAGGTCTCAACCCCTATTAGGAAGGATAAGAAAAGGCCCCATTCAGTTCTCTCTTCACCCTCGGGTGACCAGGGTAAGTCAGTGAAACCTCTAAAGTGCAAAACCTTTCTTCAGAGCATAAATCTGCCTCGTCAGCACCAACCTCGTCTGCTCCAAGTAGTATGACTGTTACTATATCAGTGCCAGCTTCGGCTCTGATACTGTCTACAGCACCAACTATAGACCTTGCCTCACCTACTACAACTTTGGCACCAGGTGCTGCTTCTGCACAGTGCTCGCCTTCGATGCCTATCTCTGCAATGATGATTGAACCTCCCATATCGGCTTAGTGTGCCTCTTTGGCACCTAGCTCTTTTACAGTTCCAACTAAAATGGATTTGACCCCACTGCTTTCTATCTCCAAACTTGAAACTTCTGTGCCAGTAAATTCCACATCACAGACCTGATACTCTCTGTTCATAGACCCGTTTCTAGGCCAAGTGTATAGTCCATTTCTAGACTGACATGACTCTCTATCAGGAATATCCACTAGATCCACCAGGAGCCTTTCAGAACTTGATGTGGTGCATCTTAGGGATTAGCTGTTGGCAGCCAGAGAGATACCCATGCCTTCCAGGACCCATCCTTCTGCAGGACTTGGGTTGACTTCTCCATGGACTCCATCCTATTCTCCTCCTTTGACCATTCCAGTTCCAAAGTGTCCTGCTGTGATGTCCTTTACGTAACCCCCCACCTTGGTCCTTGATTCCTGCTGAACCAGTCCTTCCTTAACCCTGTGACTGGACTGCAGTCTCTTCTGTTCATGGCATAGTTCCGAGTGTTTCTTCAGTTCTCTCCTCGGTGCTGGGATCTTTGTCTGCACTGATCCTGCTTGAGGCTCCATCCTCAGGAGCTGTTTCAGCAGACTGGGGTGTGATCCTGGGTCCATGGTTGTCCTTCTTGGTTGTGGGCTCCCATCCCTCTTTGGGTGGACCTGCTTTCTTTGAGATGGAGAGGGCGCTTGCTTCTGGAAGCAGTCTGCTATGTCGGGACCCCAGATTTCTCCCCCTGAGCTTCAGCTGCCACAGGCCACCTCCTCAGGATACCAGGCAGGGAAGCCACAGGAACCTCCTGTACAGAGTACCCACTCTTCCGAGTCCTCCTCAGAAGCCCCCACTGAGGGTCCCCCACAGAAGTGACCATGCAAGAGGAAGCACGTAGACTCACCTGAGGAGTCTCTAACAGAGGACATGGATTTTGATGATGGTGAAGGGTCACCATGGTCACCCCCTGATGATGTCTCCTTCAGAGGCATCCTTGAAATGCTGAAACAGAGGGGGTGACTGGAAGCTGGCTAATCCTTCTTCTGAGGAGTCCATGTCCTGCAGGCTTTCTGTGCCCAGCCATCTACCTCTTGGGTGACCCTGCCTGAAGATGAGCTGGTTCAGCTCATGGTGCAGCATGCCTGGAAGAACCCTGATTCTATTGAGGTGATCCCTCGGAGACCCGACAAGATACTTTCTCCACCCGAGGAAAACCCACATTGGTCCAGAGGTTTACCAGTCGATGCTATGGTGGTGGTGGCAGCCACAAAAAAGGATTTAGCTGAAGAGAGTCCTACTGCCCACCTGCCAAACAGAGACTACTGGGCTGTGGACAGATTGTGGAAGCAAGTCTTTGCATCAGCGACTTTTTTCATACAGTCCCTTAACTACTTTGCCCCTTTTACGAGGTTCCAAAGAGACTTGATCTCCGAACTTTCTGGAACACTCACAGGACAGGTGTCTGATGAGGTAAGGGACAAAGTTGCTTCACAGCTCGCAACCCTGGAATTGATCTCCAGCTCGTCCATGAGTTTGCTTTCATATGCAACCAAAGGGGCGGCTAGAACTGTAAGTTCAGGCATAGTTATGAGACATCATGCCTGGATGTGCATTTGTGATCTCAAGGATCCCTTCAAGTCTTCCTTTCTGAATGCTCACATCAAAGCATCTTCCCTGTCTGGCTCCAAGGTAAAAAACACTCTGGCCAGGAGTAAGCAGGATGGTAAGACCCTATCTGCCATAAGTCTACATTTTTTCAACCCTCAACGTTCCTTCTCCAGGAACCAGAGGAGTGGGAAGATGTGGCACAAAAAATCTCAGGGCCCTTTTCGTGCCACGAGTGATGATGATACCCTCAGAGGTAGAAGGGATAACAATTCTAGAAGACACCCCTATCGGGCAGAGGGGGTCCACGTAACCAAGGCCCCAGAGACTCCTTCTCTGGGCAGCCTTACCAGCAGTCCTGAAGAGCGGCCTTATTACTTTCCTCTGGAAGCAGTCAGAGGTTGTTTCTTGGTGCACCAACCTGCCTTGCACTCTATTACCATCGATCATTGCGCACAGAATATTATTACCAGAGGTTACACCACTCCCATCATTACTTATCCAAAACTTCCAAAAAAAAAACTTCCCAACATTCCACCCAGACATCCAACTAGTCCAACGAGGCCAATGTGGACCGGATTTTACTCAAGATTCTTTTTGGTGCCAAAAAGACAGGGAACTGGAGACCCATTCTGGATCTCAGCAGTTTGAACAAGTCTGTTTCCCAAACCAAATTCCGGATGGTCACAGTTCAGTCCATTCTCCCTTTTCTAAGGGAAGGCGATTGGATGTGCTCGATAGATCTTTGGGACATGTATTACCACATCAAAATGGACAAATGCTCCAGGAGTCTACTTCACTTCAGGCTAGGAGCCAATCATTATCAATTTTGTGCCCTGCCATTCAGTCTCTCTACAGCCCTCAGAGTGTTCACAAAGTGCATGGCAGTGGTTACACCTCATTTGAGACTGCAAGGATTCCGGCTGTTTCCATATTTGGACGATTGGCTCCTTACCACCCCACCAACCATCTTCTAGTAACAGCCCTGCAATACATCCTTTCTCTGGCAGAAAGTTTGGGGATAACTGTACACTTGGAGAAATCTAACCTTATTCTGACCCAGCAGATAGAATTCATCGGAGCAGTCTTTGACACTCAATCCTGTCTGGTGTCTCTCCCACCTCACAGACTTGAGAGATTGAGGTTTCAGCTCCGGGTGATACTCTGTCAAAACAAAGTCTCAGCAAGAGAGGTTCTTCAGGTCCTAGGATCCATGGCAGCTTCCATACCAATAGTGCCTCTTGCAAAACTGTACATGCAAATTCTCCAATGGCTTCTTCTCTCTCAGAGGTTCCTGAACCATCACCCTCTATGTTTTCAGATTCAGATAACCAACTCTTGCAAGCAGGACCTTCTTTGGTGGATGAGGCCAGACACAGAACTTTGGAGCTGACCATACCAGTCCCCTCAGCCCAAGGCCATTGTGACCGCAGATGCTTCCCTGATAGGGTGTGGGGGGGGGGGCATTTCCAGGGAAAGACAATCCAAGGATCATGGTTCACATTGGAGGCCATCTGCATATCAACATTCTAGAACTAAGAGTGGTGCTGTTAGTGTTGCAAGCATTCCAAATGGTTCTTCCTTCTGGAACAATTGCAATTCAGTCAGACAATATGTCAGTTGTCTGGTATATCAACAAGCAAGGGGGAATCAAGTCATACCCCCCATGTCGAGAAGCCATGAAAATTTGGCAGTGGGAGATAGCTTCTAACCACTTTCTGATAGCAACACATATTCCAAAGAACTCCAACGTGATTGCAGACAAGTTGAGCAGACGTATTCTCTTGCCCCATGACTGGTCCCTCAATCCCGAAGTAGCGGCAGAAATTTTCAGCCATTGGGGCCAGCCTTGCTCCGAGCTTTATAACTCCCCATCCAACAGCAAATGCAGCAGCTATTTTGACCTATTCCCCCCAAAGAGGGAGTCCCCAAGGGACGCTCTGATTCACAATTGGCCCATGGAACTTCTTTATGCCTTTCCCCCTATTCCGCTGATTCCACAATTCATAAAGAAAGCTATTCAGTTGAAATGCAAAGTGATCCTCATAGCCCCGTTTTGGCCTTGGCAAGTTTGGTTACCCTTCCTTCGGCCTCATCTGTTATATCCACCATTGATTCTGGACCCTCTTCCGGACCTGATTTCTTACCCCCAAGGGTTGAGTCACCCAAATCTGTCCAGTCTCAAGATGACAGTTTGGTTTCTCCACTTCCGTTAGTTGCCAGGCAGGATGATCTCAGCTCACCTGCTTGTGACATTATTCTGACCACTCATAAACCATCCACCAGAAGAATATATCGGGACAAATGGAAAAGGTTTTCTATTTGGTCAAAGGAAAAGATGCAAGATCTGTACTTGGCTCCAGCCACAGTGGTCTTACAATATCTGTCTAAATTTTTTGAAGAGGGAGCCGCAGCCTCTACCATACGAGTACATCTGGCGGCAGTTTCTAATTACCATAATGGGCTGGATGGTACTCCTCTTATATCATTGCATTTATGTAAAACTTTTCTCAAAGGAGTTTCTCACATTAGACCTCCAATCAGACAGCCTATAGAGCCATGGAATCTCACATTAGTTCTCCAGTCTTTGACTCAACCCCCCTTTGAACCCACAATGAAATGTGACCTCAAATTCTTGTCATGGAAATCTCTCTCCTTTGTAGCCATCACATCAGCCAGATGAATTTCGGAGTTGCAGGCATTGTGCACCCTATCTAATATTCCACAAGGACAGAGTATCACTCCGGATGAGCCCATCTTTTCTCCCCAAAGTTGTTTCTGACTTTTCCATCAATCAGTCTATTGACCTACAGATATTTTTCCCAAACTTTTCTAAAAAGGAGAATACTGGCTACATTCCTTGGATGTACACAGGCAATTGTGATTCTATTTAGACAGGACCAAAACAATATGTAAGACTGACCAACTTTTAATTTCCTTTTCTGGGCCTAGAATGGGAAATTCTGTCTCCAAGGTCACTTTATCAAAATGGCTAAGGGACAGCATTTTTCACTTATTCATTTGCAAAAGAACCTATGCCACAGAATATTAAAGCCCATTCCGCTAGATCAGTGGCAATTTCTATTGCATTCTATTCCAGGGCTTCTATGGATGACATTTGTGTAGCAGCCACTTGAGCTAAACCCCACACCTTTATCAGTCATTACACATTGGATGTGGTCTCCAGAAGGAGAGCTGCCTTTGGCTCAGTGGTTCTTAGGAACGTTTTTCCATAAGGGCCACCCAAGGATCTCAAGGTAGCTGGGGATTCTGTCCCATCAGTGATGAATGGAAAGAAGATTAATAACAACCAGATACAGAAGTCATGTCTTACCATATTATTCCATCTGTGTTGTTGATCTTCTTTCATTCATCACCTCCCACTCTCCTTCCCCTGCTAAAGGATCCTGGGGGATACTTTGGGTCCAAGTGGTGTCTTAAGGCATTTGTGCAGAAATGGCCTCTGCTTTACTTGTATAACATGGGCAAACTCAATCTGAGGTAACAGGAAGAAGGGCATTGTGGGTAGGAGCTTAGCTTGATAGTTTTTGGGTAGCACGAGCTTGGTATTAGGCCAACTCGGTTCTGGGGGCTCAGAACCGAACCCATCAGTGATAAATGAAAGAAGATCAATAGCACAGATGGAACATTATGGTAAGACATAACTTATTTTTTAAATACAGAAAAGTATTTTTCTTTTTTGGCACTTAATAATATAGCCACATTAGAATTATTATTCTTAAAATGTAAATGCATTAGTTTTAGAAAAGTTCAGCATGCAAGTATCGTTGAGATATTTCAGATTAAGATAAATGTGAAAAATGGGCAAGAAATTGATAGTAATGCTTTTTCTTAACCAACAAATCAGTTACAAGGAAAAAAGTGCTCTGTCTTTTGGAGTATACGGTTTAGAGTTCTTTTTAACAGCAAACTGTCTGGCCACCATGCTTTTGGAGATCTACCACTTGGTAAGAATGTATCAAACTTCTAAGGGCTACATAGCAAAAGGCAAAGAGATACAGCTGATGAGCTCAACTTTCAAATTTCTACTAGGATTTAGATGATGTATTTATTTATTATTTATACTTATTTATTTATTTATTTTCCTGGAAAAGTCTGATTGAGTACAATGCCTGTTTCTTCAAAGGTCCATGGAGAAAAGCTCCATGAAGTAGCAGGGATACAATATAGCAAAGGTTTAAACAAGCTGAACATCACTGCAACAGGAGATTTTCTGTGAAAATGTAGCAAAATCTCTATGTATTAGAGAATATCAAAAACTGGTAGATAAATACTGCAATATGCATCTATAATTATATGGATTTGGAGTACAATAAACAGTTCAGTAAGACATAAAAGTCAGTTTGGGAGAAATGGTTTAGTTAGTAGGAAGAAGAAATCATGAGTATTTGGGTATTTTTAACAGGAGACTCAATGCATTTTCAATTTCTATTATTATTTAGTTATAGTTTGAGGATATTGCTTACTTGTCTGAGGGTGAAGGGAATGCAGTTCTATAGTTTAGCTATGCTTTCTAATTATAAGGAGTCCCCATGAGAGTTACTGGCTTGTTGGTATCCCATTAAGTGTAGGTCTCTTGATCAAATGTCCATTTTGAATTTATACCATTTTATTATATTGCTGATGGCATGAATGTTTGAAGGATGGTGTAGTATTTCATGTACCATTATGAGCTGCATATATATGTGCTGTTGAAGTTCTAGCAAAGTACAAGTTCTGCAACAAAATACAGTGAGGAGATCAGATGCAAATATAATTATTTTATTGTTGCACTGTTCAAGCTTGTTCATTAATGTAGTTTGAAAATTAGTGAAAACTGTAGATGGATACAACAAGCTAGGAAATAAGAGGGATATTCTAGATACCTTTCTCCTGTGGTCAGTGAGAAATTGCCTGACTTTGTAAACTATCCCTAATTTGGTTCACAGGTTCATAGGTTTATAGCAGATTACTAGGCTAATGGTTTAAGGATCTTTACAATCCTAGCCAATATAACTTCATTTTACTCAATATATGACCGCTAGGGGCAAGAAGATGGCATGGATTTGTGCCTGTGCATTGAGTATCGTAAAGATTGCCCCTATTCGTAAGGAACATAGACACTACCCCAGGTGTGAATTTGCAAATCCCCATCCTTTGATCCAAACTGCCTTTGAAGAAGGCCAGGGGAGGGGCTCTGCTTAACATGAATAGGAAGCCTGTTCCAATGAAGGGGCAATCTCTGAGACACATATATGACTCAGCATCTTTTGTTTGAGTCTTAGATTAGTTGACTGTCATGCTATTTGACTTGTGGATGTGTAGCAGCTCCGTCAGGGCTGGATTTGTGAATGCCTTTTAGGTCAGGCATAGGTCACCCCTTAATAGTCTGTAGGAGACAGAGTAAAGGGACAAGGTTTTTAGTCTGTCCTCATACACTCTGTATTTTCTTTGTGTGGAACCTCTGAGTTTTCACCAGCTGCTGTGAGTGCCTAGTCAAGGACATGCCAAATGGCACACTGTACTTTATTATTGGTCTAATGAAGTTTGAGAGCAGCAGGACTATTATTTCCTTGGATCTGGATGCCATATCTTCACTTATAAGTTGTGCCACATAAAATGACTTCCCCTCCACTGTGGGCACATGGAGCTCAAAGTTCAGGCTACTATCTATCTGTGCACCTAGATCTCTCACCTCTGAGTCTAATCTTAAGAGTGTGCTATTAATGTTGTAATTTGCAGGGGCATTTGACTTTCTAAATTGTATGATAATGCATTTTTTCATATTTTGTTTTAGCAGTGGTTCTGGTACCAGTCATTTGTCTGATCTAGATCCCCCTGAAGGATATCTATATCATTGGGGGATTTAATGACTGACCCCATCTTGCAGTCATTGGCAAACACTGTCATCCAGAGACTTTCAACATTAGCCTTG
Source organism: Protopterus annectens (assembly GCF_019279795.1). Lineage (NCBI taxonomy): Eukaryota > Metazoa > Chordata > Ceratodontiformes > Protopteridae > Protopterus > Protopterus annectens. The sequence continues at coordinate 1,416,451,963 of NC_056726.1, forward strand.
ACTTCAGAGAAGTATATTCCAAACAGGAGTGGTCCCAGCACTGACACTATAGCACACCACTAGTAAATGGCCTCTTGCTGAATCTTGATTCACCTACTTTAACCACGTGTCCTGTCCATGAGCCAATTGGCTATCCATCTGGTGATGTAAGGGTTTATGCCCAGTTTTGTGAGTTTATTTATAATACCAGAGTGGAGAATTCCATCAAATGACTTGGGCAGGTCGAGGTAGACAGTATGTACTGCTTTACCTTGATCCATGGCCTTAGTGACTTTCTTAAATAAATACAGCAGATTCACTAGGCATGACCTGCCCTTGACAAAGCCAAATTGGGTCCAGTCCAATGTTTGGAGTTTTCCTATGTCATTATTTATCAGGTCAACAATTACTCTTTCCATGGCCTTATATATACGTCTAGTCAAACTTATGGGTCTGTAATTTCCCAGGTCAGCAGATGGTCCCCATTTATGCAGAGGGATGACTGTTGCTGTCCTCCACTTTATCAGGGCAAAGCCAATCTGGAGGCTGTGGTTAAATAGAGATCCTAATGGACCTGATAAGTCCTGATTTAAGCTGTTTAAGAGGCCACTTGGTATATCGTCAGACCCCACTGCAGCTGTGTCTTTAGCTTTAGAGTGTGCAGGGGGGACCTGTTCCTTGGTGATAATTGGCCATGGAGTGGTGGAGGATATTTCTTGGGGGAGAAATAGGGGGGATGTTGAGGTGACATCTAAGCTGAATTTGTCGGGCAGCAGGTCTGATATATCATCCGGCTGACTATAGGTGATGCCATCTACAACCAATTCTGCACATTGTTAGGTGTTGTCCTTAAGACTGCAGGCATAACTCAAACAATGCTTTATGGTTATCCATATCTTTGGAGGCTATTTTTTCCTCAAAGTCTGCTTTCAGAGACTTGACTAGTTCCCTGATTTGCTTGCTTAGATTGAGGGACTTTTTCTCTGTTCTGCACATTCCCTCTTACCTTTTGACATGATTTTCTTTCTTTGTTGTACAAACCTGTTAATAACAGGGACCCACCCAGATGGCTTGTTTTTGCAGTCTGACATGGGTTTATTTCAGTCTGGTACTTCTGTTTCTATGCAGTTGTTTATTTAGTCATACAAGGCTTTTGTGTATGTCTCTGCATAGGTTTCTGTGCTTTCTGGATTTGGGGGAACTTGGAAACTAGCTATGCCATCACTTAATAGGAGGTAATTTACCTTAGAGAAGTTCTTAAAAATTTTGGAGTTAGGAGGGGGCCTAGTTTTGCCTTTATTACAAGGGTGACTGCTTTGTGATATGATCTTACCTTTGAGGATATCACACTTGGGGGGGGGGTGCAGTACTCTCCCATATTTGTCAGTACCAGATCTAGGATATTTGTTCCCCTAGTGGGACCGCAGACTAGCTGCTCCAGGACATTTGAATTTACAAGGTCAAGAAATCTTTGGGCCTGCATGTTAGTGGTCACATATGCCTCCCAATTAATGGATAGGTAGTTAAAATCACCCATGAGTATGGTATTAGGCTGGATGGTGAGTGACTGTAGTAACTTTAGGTATTATGTATAGGTTTCCAGGTTCATGATGGGGGACCTGTAGCTACCAATAATATGGTAATGGATTTTTCCACATTTACTTGGACATGGAGTAGCTCAAACATGCCATATTGTTTTACCAGCCTTGAGGTGTGCTTATCCTTTATGTAGATAGATGTACCTTGTCCCTTTACTCTTTCATGTTCATTGCATGGTAGAAATGCATGAAAAGCATTATAGCCATGCACTGCCGGAGTGATTTACGTGGCTTTGAACCATGTTTCAGTAACTGCAGAAATGTCAGCATTCTCAAGGGTGAGAAGAGCTTCCTAGGAGTGCAGCTTCTTGATGAGGCTACTAGCATTAAGCCATAATACTTTTAGCTTGTCCTAAAGGAGTTTTTAGACAGCAACATAAATGTGTTGGCCCAATTTAAGTTTGTCATCTGTTATGACACCCAGTAACTTGATATGGGTGGCTTGTTCTATTTTGGTGTTATTATATAAGATATTTCGCACACTGCTAGCTGGTGGGAGGTTATTGGATATAATTGTGATTAATTTAGTTTTTTTTTTTTTTTTTTTTGAGGGGATGGAATTCAAGAATAGTTGGGATTGCTCTAGACAGGTCTCAATGGAGGAGTCTGGAGTGATTTTTTAGTTTTGAGACACTGTTGTAGCTGAGCAAACAAGAGTTGAGTTATCGGATATTGCATAATTGCTGCATGTTTGGTGGTCTTGTACATGCCATTTATGAATATATTAGGAGGGATCCTACCATTGATCTCTGTGGTACTCCTGTTTGTACTGGCTATTGAGTAGAGTAGGAATCCTGCTGTGTAACAGATTGGGTACAGCTTCAGAGTTTGCAGAAAATTAGTCAATAGTGGTGTAGCTTAGTCCTAGTTTTGAGAGCATATTAAGGAGAATAGGGTGAGATATGGTATAAGATGCCTTCAAGACATCCAGAAGTAGGGTGAAGAAAGGGTTGCCTATATTTATGTGTGACTGACTATTTCTAGAAACTGTAGTAGGGTGGTTTTAGCCCTGTGATTGGGCCAGATATGTCATTTGGGGAAAGCAAAGGTTCTTTTAGCAGAATGTTTAGGGTTTGAGGATGGATACATCTTCCTAGTAGTGGTGGTGGGAGTATTGTGATAGGTCGATAATTTGAAATTTTGGTGCAGTTACCTCCTTTATGTATTGATATATCAAAAGAAGTTTTCCATATTTTTGGAATGTAAGGGTCTTATAAGGATCTTTTTTATTAATATAGGTAGCTAATTTCATCTGCTTCTAATTTCACATTTTCAGCAGTAATTGTGTCTACTGCTAATGTAGTGGGATTCAGTTTGTTCAAGTATTTCTTTATTGTAGTAATTTCGACCATTTAAAAATAGAAATAATTTCTCCAATTAGTACTATATTTTGAGTTGAGAGGAGGTATATCTATATTCTCTTGGTAAATGTTTGAGGTAGTAATTATAAAGTATTATTGATCATGCAAGCTAAGGTGGTATTAGTTTCAGTGAGAAGAGGGTTAGGGGTGGGCTTGGTACATGGCTTTAGAAGGCTATTTATAGTAGGTCTGAACAGTTTAGGATTATTAGAGCATATTGTCTCTGTCATTGTGTAATTGTTCTGTTTGTCTAAAAGAAACTGTATTTTGGTATAATTTCTTAGGTGTCATTAATTTCAGTAATTGTTTTTTTAAGTCTTTGTGCCATTTACATCAAGTACTATCCCTAGTTTTCGTTAATTGCTTTGTTTTTTGTTTTAGCCAGGATGCAGCTACCACTTTGGCAGAGGGTTCCAGTTGCAATGTTTCAGTGTCTTTTTAGAAGTTGGTGAGGTTTCTTACAGAGTTTAGGTGCTGGCCCTTGGGCCCTTGCTGATTTTTACGAAGTCTTTGATTCCATATGTTGAATGATGATGGTCACTAAGTTTATAGAGAAATATTCCAGCCTGCTTAATTTTTCAGGGTTAGTGTACAGTATGTAGTCTGAGTACTTGCTTTTAAAGAGGTTTTATCATATCTTCTTGGCTATTTAACTACTTGGGTTAGATCAAATCAACTGATGTTTAAGTGGGAAGTGACAGTGTCTTGATAAGACTAGTCTATGTTGATGTCACTAAGAAGAAGGGCTTCCTGCTTTACATTGCTAGTTATCTAGTTAAGTATATTTTTAGTGGTATCAGCATTGTTTCTCTTTGGAGGTATGTATGTACCTTATGAAAGTTTAATTTAAGATGGATATTTGACCTTTTTAAACAGAGTGCACATGTGATTGGTTGTGTTTTTCAGAAATTCTGAGTATTTTTTTTTACATTTTGATGCCTGTTGTATAACTGTAGTTACTGTTCCTAACCTACTGTAGAAACCTGCTAAATTATCTTTGTTTAGTGCATCAGAATTCTTTGGTGACTAGTTCCACCTGTCTAAGCAGGTCCTGCGGAAGTGTATAAGTTATAACAAAATACCAACACTTAAACTAATCATAATTCAACCATAAAAAATCTTAAATAAGCAATATTATTTACACCAAAAGCAGCCCCAGATTCACAAAGCATTATTTTACATGCAGGAACAGTGTAGCCGCTTCTTCACAGAAAATATCTGCTTCACGATCCAGGTATGTGCCGTTTTGATGTGCACAAGCAGAACTACACTGTTCCAGCACGGAAAGCTGTGCTGGATGCTAATCAGCTCATTTGCTGGTGAAAAATATGCAAATGAGCTGGTTCAGTGATCCAGCAAAGCAGCAGGTCTCCGTGCTGGAACAGGGTAAGTTGTAGAAATGTATTCGGTTACAAACCAAATACATGTCTGCAAATTACACAACGGAGGCATGTCAGCACTCAAGAAAGCATGTATTATATCTGTTATGCATGCCAATGGCCAAATATACAGCCACTGGCATGCAAAAACATTTAAAAAAAAAAATGTAAGTTTTATTTTTGTTGGCCGAACTCATTCATTGAAGGCAGGAGAAGTGGTACGCTAGTGGGAGGGAGTGGAAAATTGAAAATTCAGGGTGGTGGCATCAACTTTAGGGAATTCTGCATTTTGCCATTATAGTCAATGGCATGCATAAAGTAAAAATTGGCAGGGAACAGTGGTTGATAAGGGGGAAGGCTCATGTTTGGTGCAGTGACTAGGGCTTAAGGCAGTGGGGTATGCTAATGAGGGGACTTATACTGAATCACAAATGTCTTCAAATGTCTTCTAAGTGTCAGACTGCACCTAACCATGTAGGTGCTCTAAACATGATCGTGTAGGCAGGAGGAGTGAGGGACAGGAAAAAGGGGTGTGTCATGCTTGCTGTAAGCATATTGGAGCTCTGTTGGCTGGTTTCTGCTTAGCTAAGCACAGCTAAGTGAGGAGGGTGTCTGAGGCAGTTTACTCTTATTGCATGAACTGGGGAGCATGTTTGTGTGCAGGGGAAGGACATTTCTTGCTGTTTACACTACCTACAGGCTGAAACAGAAAGGATATAAGGAAAAGGCAAAGTAAATAGATGAACAAGGGAAACGCACTACAAATCAGCAATTTGGGAGTCTGCAACCCACAATGGGCCAATGAAAGCACAATAATACAGGTGGCTGCATAGCTGAAAATGGGAGGAGATTTAAATAAAAAATAAGGGCCAATAGCACAAAATAAAGGAGAAATGAAGTAGAAATCACTACTATGGGATACTTGCAAGTGGGCCAAGTAAAGCACATACTAATATAATACAGCTGGCATGTGGCTACATAGCTGAAAATGTGAGGAGATGTAAAATAAAAAATAAATGGCAACAGCACAAAATAAAGGAGACATGGATTAGAAATCACAACTATGGGAGTTTTGCAAGTCAGAATGGGCCATGCAAATATAATACAGCTGGCAGGTGGCTGCATAGCTGAAAATGGGAGGAGATGTAAGTAAACATTAATTACAAAAAGGGCAACAGCAGAATAAAGGCAATCATGCACAAATGACCACAATGCCTCTAACACTCACAGTGGCCAAAGCAAAGCCATGAGTAATATAGCTGGCAGTTGGATTGTATCATAGTCAGCCAATCGTACAGGCAGCATCAGCAGCACAACAGTATAAAGTATGGAAACACCTTTCAGTCTGGTTATCCCACAAACTCTGCACCATTGGTGTATACATGTGGGGGAATTTTAACTTGAAAAATGTTAGGGGCAGCCATTGCTTTAATCCAGCAGTATGTGCAAGAGGCTGACAGCAGAGAGAAGGATAATGCTGACAACTGCCACAGACCAAGGAGGAGGAGAAGAGTGTACAATACCAGGGTAACCTACCAGGGGTAACATGATCTGGTGATAGTAGAGTGCTCCAGGGTGGACAGAGACATACATCAGCAAATCACTGAACTATGTCAGCCTCAGCTAAGAGCTAGAACCAACAGAGTGGAACCCATCCAAGTGGTTACCAAGGTATGTGCAGCCTTAACAATTCTAGCTACAGGTACTTTCCAAACACTTACTGGGAACATCATAGGGGTCTCACAGGCATCTGCATCCAGGGTACTCCACCAGTTCCTGGATGCCATGTTAACACATGCTGGTGAGCACATTTACTTCCTCACCACCTGGGAGGAGAGGACCAGAAATATGCATCTCTTCCATCATGTAGCACAATACCCGATGCTACTGGGTGCCATAGACTGCATGCACATCCACCTCAAAGCACCACCTGGTGAACAGGGTAGGGTCTATATAGATGGCAAGGGCTTCCCCTCCATCAGCTGCCAAGTTGTGTGCAATGCCCACAGCATTATCATGAATGTGTGTGCTGGCAGCTCTGGAAGCTATCACAACTCCCACATCTGGCATTCGTCACAGCTGTACCAGGCATTTGCCAATGGGGGAATCCCATATGGCCATCTGGTGGGGGATGCTGGCTATGCACTGGAGCTGTGGATGATGACACCCATCAGAAATGCACACACACAATAATGCCATAATGAGGCACACGCACAAACCAGGATCATTATCGAGCATGTGTTTGGGGTGCTCAAGTTACGGTTCCCCTGCTTTGACATATCTGGTGGAGCCTTGCAGTACTCTCAAGCCACATGTGCACACATGTTCATAGTATGTGCCATGCTACACAATATGATCCTGTGGAAACAGCTGCAGCAGAAACAGCACAGGGAAGGGCCACACTGCCCGCCACCATTGCCAGGGTCCCCACAGGCACAGAGGGACTCACAGTAGGAGGCCCATGAGACTGCCCCCATTGGCAGAAGAAGGTGTGCCCAATATGGTCACGCCTTGGCAAAGAGGCAATGCATTGCACACACACTGACACTGTAGGGATCCCAGGGACTGACACCTTTCTCTGACTCACGCATACAGTAAAATAGATGACACACACATCACATTACCTGTAACTTACCATGTATAGGCAGTGTACTGTGTTCATCCAACATAGGCGGCCCTCAAGCACAAGGTAAGGCAGTCTTCTTAACAATAAAGGAATGGAATAGTATGTTCTGCTAGCATATCTATGGTAATGCTGCATGCATGCATGCAAGGGAATGGGGTTGCCTACTGGGATAGCAGCACACAACTGACAGCTATGTGGGACACCAGGAAATGTCTGGCCAAAACAGACCTCCACACACTATGCAGTAGTACCCAAGGTGGCAAATCTCACTGCAGTATATGTGCGGGGACAACTAACTGGGGGGGTCATAGGTCACAGGCATGGATGTCAGGGTGGGGTTCCATAATCACCCCTCCCACCCATACAGCAAGTCAGCTGTAGAAAACTACAGAGAAATGTCTGATAAAGGCACACAAATGGCAGCAATGTTGAATTAACCCTCTACAGACTGACACAATCATAGCACAGCAGGACCTGCAGTTGCAGTAAGGCTATGAAGGGTAAGAAGTCTGAGACTCAAATGTATGCCGGTACAATCTGACCTGGGCTCTGGACTGATATGCCTGCAGTCCCTAAGACAGGGCACTATAGTATGCTAAATGGAACCAAAATTAAAAGCAAATATCAGCACAGTCTCTGCAAATGTGTATAGTTGACAGGTGTGCCCCCCCCCATATATCCTCACAAATGCAGTAACATATATATCTGTATGGAAATAGCAACATAGCACACAATGGCAGGGCTGTACCAATACACATGAAAACATGTTGCCTGTCCGCAATATGCAGGGGTCAATGAGCTATATGTATGTGTGGTTAATACTTTCTGGATCTGGCCAGTACGTTCTACTGGCAGTCGTCTTGTACTGCCCTACGTACAGTGCTGCATTTGACAGGGCCATGTGCAGAAAACTGCAGTGCCAACTATTATGCATGTCAGTGACACCAGTTTCTCTGCCACTGACATACCTAGAGGTCACAGTGCTATGTAGAATATGCTACACATATTAGTGACATTTTAAAGGATGTGAAGCAGAGGTGCCAGGGCTTTTGTGAATATAAGTGCTTTGTAGTACTGTTGCCAGTGGTCATTCTCAATAATTATTTTTCTTATGTTTGCTTTTACAAATAATGGACATGCCTGCACACTTGAATGCACTCTGTACCCTCACCCATAACTCCCAACCTCTGACAGAAAGATGTCTGTACACGGGCAGAAATAAAAGTGGAACAAAGGCACAATGATAGGCATGTGTTGTAAATATCGCCCTTACATACTGAGAAAGTTGGTAGGGTGAGGGGTTTGCAGTAGCATAAATTTATTTATTTTATTTATTTATTTTATTTTACATTTGTTTACCGGGTTGGTCTGACTGGATACATATCCTTTTTCAGCAGAGACCCGGGGAGAAAAGCTCCACATTCGAAAAGAACAAAAAATACATAGAGTAACATCAGAAACATTCAAAATACAGAGAGACTCATTGCAATAACATTCTATTAAGTTCCACAATTATAATTTTGAGTAGATCCCCAGATATTGAGATAGGTTAGGAAGTAAAGAGGTTTGGTCTTTTAATCACAAGGGAGAAGGCTATATCTTTGTTGACAAGTCGAATCTATGGTTATAGGAGGGGGCAATCTAAGGGAAGCTAAAGTGTATAAAGAAATAGGTTTAAAGGAAACTAGAGAAGTTTTAGGAGAGGAAGTCCTATAGATAATACTGAGAGGGTGGTAAGGAGCCATTGTGTTAGTCAGGATTGTCACAAGGGCATAGCCAATGTGCCTTAAGAAATGACTTGAGACTGGTTTTAAAATGGCTGATTGAAGTTGCAAGTCTTAGGTTATTGGGAAGGGAGTTCCATAGCCTTCCAATAGAATTGGCATAGAGAGCATCACCTCCTGAGTTATTTGATTTTCTGGTTTGTACCAGGACACTATTAGAAGATCGGAGGCAGTTAAGGTTGGAGTAGGGGGTCAGGAGTTGGTTCAAAGAGGGTTTTTTTTCTGGTTCCTTAATTATTTTAAATGCTTCCGTAAGTTGGTTGAATTTAAGAAGATTAGGTAATTCTAACCATTCAAGTTTCTTAAGGTTGAGACAGTGATGAGTACGGTAAGGTGATCCAGTCACGAACTTAGCGATGTGGTTATAAGCAACTGAGAGTTTGTTGAGCTCGTTTTTATTGAGGAAGGATAGGACCGGGGATGAATACAGTAGGGTGGAGAGAAGGTGAGTTCTCGCTATAGTAAGTTTGGTATAAGGGGTTAGAAAGTTTTTAATTCTGTACATGGAGCCTAGTTTCTTGTTAACTGTCTTAATAGTTTGACTAATATGTACATCAAATTTGAGCTTGTGATCAATAGTAACACCTAGTAGTTTGGTGTTGGTGACTGGTTCAATGATGGTGCCATTAATGGATTGAACGTGAAAGATCTTATCATTAGACTGAGGCGGATATTGGCCTGAGGGGATTCCTGAGGTGGGGAAGATTAGAAGTAGCTTAGTTTTTATGGGATTTAGAATGAGTTTCCGTTCCGAGAACCATTTTTCAACAGCCGCAAAACAGTATTGGGTGGCTACTTGGAGATTATAGAGAGAGACATCAGAACAAATCAGGGTAGAATCATCTGCATATTGAATGCAGGTGGCTTTGGGGATGACTGAGTGGAGGTCATTTATGAATAAAGAGAAGAGAAGGGGACCAAGTATAGAGCCTTGAGGAACTCCTATGGTATTTGGTAGCAAGTGAGATAGTTTGCTTTGCCACTGGACAGCTTGTTGTCTACCGGAAAGATAAGCATCAAACCACCGTAGGGCTAAGTTATCAAGGTGAAAGGATTCAAGGGTGTGGAGCAATAGTTGGTGATTGACCATGTCAAAGGCTTTTGACAAGTCAAGAAAGAGAGCAGAAGTTATAAATTTATTGTTCCGATTGTTATTTACTGAATCCACAAAGGAAAGGAGGGCAGTGGTAGTGCTATGATGGGGGCGAAACCCATGTTGAGTTTTAGACAGAAGATTGTTTAGGGTGAGGTGGTGTAGGAGTTGCTTGTGAGCACACTTTTCCATGATTTTTGCTATAGGCGACAATATTGCTATAGGTCTATAGTTCGATGTTTCTGTAGAGGAGCCACCTTTGTGAAGAGGGATAACATATGATATTTTCCAGATTGAGGGGATGGTTGCCTCTGTAATAGTTCTATTTATCAGGATTGAGATGGGATAGGCTATAACATCGGCTGCTAATTGTAGGTATTCGGCTGGGAGACGATCAGCCGATAGGGTGGATGGTTTGAGCTTCTTGTAATATAGGAGGTAGATATTGGTTTAAGACTAAAGGCAGGTAGATCTTTGCCAGTAGGATTAGTTAAGGAGGTGGAAGAAGTAGGTAACTGACTGGCTAGTGCCTGAACGGTCTCAGTGAAGAAAGAGTTGAATGAGTTAGCTATTACTTCAGGATCTTCACCTATAAGTTTTTCAGGGGTAGGGGTAGTTGATTTCCCAGAATAAAGAAGGTTATTAAAACCTGCCCAGAACTTCTTAGGGTTATTTCGGTGTTTGACCTGGAGATGACAGAAGTAATTCTTTTTATCCCGGTTAGTATCAATTTTAGTAGCGTTTCTGAGCTGCTGAAATTTGATGCGGTCTAGGGGTTCTTTGGTGGTACGCCATTTTACCCAAGCCTGGTCTCTGAGCTTAATTTTAGATTTGGTGTCTTTGGTAAGCCAAGGTGCAGTCCGGACTTTGGCTCTGATGGATCGGATGGGTGCATGAGAGTCCAGTATATTTAGGAAGGTGTCATTAAAGTATGTAACACTCTCATCTTTAGAAATGGTATGAAGGTTATGTATTCTGAAACAGTAATGTCTGTATTATCTTGTAACATCACACTTCAATCATATGTAACTAACTTGCCATAAAAACACATGTTTATGTAGAAAGGATGAAACCTCTAGCCAAACACCTGGACAATCTGCCCATAAATGTACAGGTCAGAGGTATGCACACACAAGGATATGACATCTCAGGTTAGAAAGATACCACACAAGCAGGAGATCCCTATCCAGTATATCACCAGGTTGCTGGACTGTTCACACAGCTGTATGCCATTACTGTATGCCATTGATAGAGAACTTAGCACAGCTCCTCGTGGTGTCCAGCAGAGTTCCTAGAGCAGCAGAGACCAGAAAAGACAAACTTTCCAGATTCTAAGTATTTTTTTCTGCATTTTTGACTTTTTAAGCCTTTCGACGACTATTTCTGCCTGTTTTATTCTATTACCTGTTTTTACTGTTTTTAATAGCTTGAATTGTTTGTTGCACTTCCTTGTTTAAGTTTTGCTTAAAAGTTAAACAACAGGCTAATACACTCAAGTGTACTAGCTTTTGATAGCAATTAGTCGAAAAACACAGCATTTATTGTATCTTCTGCCTATCTGAAAAAAAAAACTTGAAAAAAACAAAAAAAATACTCTTGTTTTCCATACTTTCCTAATAGTTTGTTCCAGAGATGAGATTTTGCTGATCCCTGGGCTTTGTCTTGGTTCCTGTGTTTCTCCATTTTCCTTGTTTGGTCTGGGGGAAGTTTCTTTACTCACCAGTGAGAGTGGGGAGTACTGAGCTGCCTGTTTGTCCTCAGAGGAGTGGTTTAAGGCAGTAACTTGTAGTTTATTGGCCATTTTGGGTCATTTCCTGTCTTTTCCAGCCCCCTGATATAAAGCACGCTTTGGCGGGCTTTTCTGGCTATAGAGAACTCAGCACAGCTCCTTGTGGTGTTCAGCAGAGTTCCTAGAGCAGCAGAGACCAGAAAAGACAAACTTTCCAGATTCTAAGTATTTTTTTCTGCATTTTTGACTTTTTAAGCCTTTCGATGACTATTTCTGCCTGTTTTATTCTGTTATTACCTGTTTTTACTGTTTTTAATAGCTTGGATTGTTTGTTGCACTTCCTTGTTTAAGTTTTGCTTAAAATTTAAACAACAGGCTAATACACTCAAGTGTACTAGCTTTTGATAGCAATTAGTCGAAAAACACAGCATTTATTGTATTTTCTGCCTATCTGAAAAAAAAACTTGAAAAAAACAAAAAAAATACTCTTGTTTTCCATACTTTCCTAATAGTTTGTTCCAGAGATCAGATTTTGCTGATCCCTGGGCTTTGTCTTGGTTCCTGTGTTTCCCCATTTTCCTTGTTTGGTCAGGGGGAAGTTTCTTTACTCACCAGTGAGAGTGGGGAGTACTGAGCTGCCTGTTTGTCCTCAGAGGAGTGGTTTAAGGCAGTAACTTGTAGTTTATTGGCCATTTTGGGTCATTTCCTGTCTTTTCCAGCCCCCTGCTATAAAGCATGCTTTGGCGGGCTTTTCTGGCTATAGAGAACTCAGCACAGCTCCTCGTGGTGTTCAGCAGAGTTCCTAGAGCAGCAGAGACCAGAAAAGACAAACTTTCCAGTTTCTAAGTATTTTTTTCTGCATTTTTGACTTTTTAAGCCTTTCGACGACTATTTATGCCTGTTTTATTCTGTTATTACCTGTTTTTACTGTTTTTAATAGCTTGAATTGTTTGTTGCACTTCCTTGTTTAAGTTTTGCTTAAAAGTTAAACAACAGGCTAATACACTCAAGTGTACTAGCTTTTGATAGCAATTAGTCGAAAAACACAGCATTTATTGTATTTTCTGCCTATCTGAAAAAACTTGAAAAAACAAAAAAAATACTCTTGTTTTCCATACTTTCCTAATAGTTTGTTCCAGAGATCAGATTTTGCTGATCCCTGGGCTTTGTCTTGGTTCCTGTGTTTCTCCATTTTCCTTGTTTGGTCTGGGGGAAGTTTCTTTACTCACCAGTGAGAGTGGGGAGTACTGAGCTGCTTGTTGTTCCTCAGAGGAGTGGTTTAAGGCAGTAACTTGTAATTTATTGGCCATTTTGGGTCATTTCATGTCTTTTCCAGCCCCCTGCTATAAAGCACGCTTTGGCGGGCTTTTCTGACTGTAGAGAACTCAGCATAGCTCCTCGTGGTGTTCAGCAGAGTTCCTAGAGCAGCAGAGACCAGAAAAGACAAACTTTCCAGATTCTAAGTATTTTTTTCTGCATTTTTGACTTTTTAAGCCTTTCGACGACTATTTCTGCCTGTTTTATTTTGTTATTACCTGTTTTTACTGTTTTTAATAGCTTGAATTGTTTGTTGCACTTCCTTGTTTAAGTTTTGCTTAAAAGTTAAACAACAGGTTAATACACTCAAGTGTACTAGCTTTTGATAGCAATTAGTCAAAAAACACAGCATTTATTGTATTTTCTGTCTATCTGAAAAAAAAAACTTGAAAAAAAACAAAAAAAATACTCTTGTTTTCCATACTTTCCTAATAGTTTGTTCTAGAGATCAGATTTTGCTGATCCCTGGGCTTTGTCTTGGTTCCTGTGTTTCTCCATTTTCCTTGTTTGGTCAGGGGGAAGTTTCTTTACTCACCAGTGAGAGTGGGGAGTACTGAGCTGCCTGTTTGTCCTCAGAGGAGTGGTTTAAGGCAGTAACTTGTAGTTTATTGGCCATTTTGGGTCTTTTCCTGTCTTTCCAAGCCCCCAGATATAAAGCACGCTTTGGCTGGCTTTTCTGGCTGTAGAGAACTCAGCACAGCTCCTCGTGGTGTCCAGCAGAGTTCCTAGAGCAGCAGAGACCAGAAAAGACAAACTTTCCAGATTCTAAGTATTTTTTACTGCATTTTTGACTTTTTAAGCCTTTCGACTATTTCTGCCTGTTTTATTCTGTTATTACCTGTTTTTACTGTTTTTAATAGCTTGAATTGTTTGTTGCACTTGCTTGTTTAAGTTTTGCTTAAAAGTTAAACAACAGGCTAATACACTCAAGTGTACTAGCTTTTGATAGCAATTAGTCAAAAAACACAGCATTTATTGTATTTTCTGCCTATCTGAAAAAAAAACTTGAAAAAAACAAAAAAAATACTCTTGTTTTCCATACTTTCCTAATAGTTTGTTCCAGAGATCAGATTTTGCTGATCTCTGGGCTTTATCTTGGTTCCTGTGTTTCTCCATTTTCCTTGTTTGGTCAGGGGGAAGTTTCTTTACTCACCAGTGAGAGTGGGGAGTACTGAGCTGCCTGTTTGTCCTCAGAGGAGTGGTTTAAGGCAGTAACTTGTAGTTTATTGGCCATTTTGGGTCATTTCCTGTCTTTTCCAGCCCCCTGCTCTAAAGCACACCTTGGCGGGCTTTTCTGGCTATAGAGAACTCAGCACAGCTCCTCGTGGTGTTCAGCAGAGTTCCTAGAGCAGCAGAGACCAGAAAAGACAAACTTTCCAGATTCTAAGTATTTTTTTCTGCATATTTGACTTTTTAAGCCTTTTGATGACTATTTCTGCCTGTTTTATTCTGTTATTACCTGTTTTTACTGTTTTTAATAGCTGGAATTGTTTGTTGCACTTCCTTGTTTAAGTTTTGCTTAAAAGTTAAACAACAGGCTATTACACTCAAGTGTACTAGCTTTTGATAGCAATTAGTCAAAAAACACAGCATTTATTGTATTTTCTGCCTATCTGAAAAAAAAACTTGAAAAAAACAAAAAAAAATACTCTTGTTTTCCATACTTTCCTAATAGTTTGTTCCAGAGATCAGATTTTGCTGATCCCTGGGCTTTGTCTTGGTTCCTGTGTTTCTCCATTTTCCTTGTTTGGTCAGGGGGAAGTTTCTTTACTCACCATTGAGAGTGGGGAGTACTGAGCTGCCTGTTTGTCCTCAGAGGAGTGGTTTAAGACAGTAACTTGTAGTTTATTGGCCATTTTGGGTCATTTCCTGTCTTTTCCAGCCCCCTGCTCTAAAGCACACCTTGGCGGGCTTTTCTGGCTGTAGAGAACTCAGCACAGCTCCTCGTGGTGTTCAGCAGAGTTCCTAGAGCAGCAGAGACCAGAAAAGACAAACTTTCCAGATTCTAAGTATTTTTTTCTGCATCTTTGACTTTTTAAGCCTTTTGACGACTATTTCTGCCTGTTTTATTCTGTTATTACCTGTTTTTACTGTTTTTAATAGCTTGAATTGTTTGTTGCACTTCCTTGTTTAAGTTTTGCTTAAAAGTTAAACAACAGGCTAATACACTCAATTGTACTAGCTTTTGATAGCAATTAGTCGAAAAACACAGCATTTATTGTATTTTCTGCCTATCTGAAAAAAAAACTTGAAAAAAACAAAAAAAATATTCTTGTTTCCATACTTTCCTAATTATTTGTTCCAGAGATCAGATTTTGCTGATCCCTGGGCTTTGTCTTGGTTCCTGTGTTTCTCCATTTTCCTTGTTTGGTCAGGGGGAAGTTTCTTTACTCACCAGTGAGAGTGGGGAGTACTGAGCTGCCTGTTTGTCCTCAGAGGAGTGGTTTAAGGCAGTAACTTGTAGTTTATTGGCCATTTTGGGTCATTTCATGTCTTTTCCAGCCCCCTGCTCTAAAGCACGCTTTGGCGGGCTTTTCTGGATATAGCAAACTCAGCACAGCTCCTCGTGGTGTTCAGCAGAGTTCCTAGAGCAGCAGAGGCCAGAAAAGACAAACTTTCCAGATTCTAAGTATTTTTTCTGCATTTTTGACTTTTTAAGCCTTTCGACGACTATTTCTGCCTGTTTTATTCTGTTATTACCTGTTTTTACTGTTTTTAATAGCTTGAATTGTTTGTTGCACTTCCTTGTTTAAGTTTTGCTTAAAAGTTAAACAACAGGCTATTACACTCAAGTGTACTAGCTTTTGATAGCAATTAGTCAAAAAACACAGCATTTATTGTATTTTCTGCCTATCTGAAAAAAAAAACTTGAAAAAAACAAAAAAAAATACTCTTGTTTTCCATACTTTCCTAATAGTTTGTTTCAGAGATCAGATTTTGCTGATCCCTGGGCTTTATCTTGGTTCCTGTGTTTCTCCATTTTCCTTGTTTGGTCAGGGGGAAGTTTCTTTACTCACCAGTGAGAGTGGGGAGTACTGAGCTGCCTGTTTGTCCTCAGAGGAGTGGTTTAAGGCAGTAACTTGTAGTTTATTGGCCATTTTGGGTCATTTCCTGTCTTTTCCAGCCCCCTGCTCTAAAGCACACCTTGGCGGGCTTTTCTGGCTATAGAGAACTCAGCACAGCTCCTCGTGGTGTTCAGCAGAGTTCCTAGAGCAGCAGAGACCAGAAAAGACAAACTTTCCAGATTCTAAGTATTTTTTTCTGCATTTTTGACTTTTTAAGCCTTTTGATGACTATTTCTGCCTGTTTTATTCTGTTATTATCTGTTTTTACTGTTTTTAATAGCTGGAATTGTTTGTTGCACTTCCTTGTTTAAGTTTTGCTTAAAAGTTAAACAACAGGCTAATACACTCAAGTGTACTAGCTTTTGATAGCAATTAGTCAAAAAACACAGCATTTATTGTATTTTCTGCCTATCTGAAAAAAAAACTTGAAAAAAACAAAAAAAAATACTCTTGTTTTCCATACTTTCCTAATAGTTTGTTCCAGAGATCAGATTTTGCTGATCCCTGGGCTTTATCTTGGTTCCTGTGTTTCTCCAGTTTCCTTGTTTCGTCAGGGGGAAGTTTCTTTACTCACCAGTGAGAGTGGGGAGTACTGAGCTGCCTGTTTGTCCTCAGAGGAGTGGTTTAAGGCAGTAACTTGTAGTTTATTGGCCATTTTGGGTCATTTCCTGTCTTTTCCAGCCCCCTGCTCTAAAGCACACTTTGGCGGGCTTTTCTGGCTGTAGAGAACTCAGCACAGCTCCTCGTGGTGTCCAGCAGAGTTCCTAGAGCAGCAGAGACCAGAAAAGACAAACTTTCCAGATTCTAAGTATTTTTTACTGCATTTTTGACTTTTTAAGCCTTTTGACGACTATTTCCGCCTGTTTTATTCTGTTATTACCTGTTTTTACTGTTTTTAATAGCTTGAATTGTTTATTGCACTTCCTTGTTTAACTTTTGCTTAAAAGTTAAACAACAGGCTAATACACTCAAGTGTACTAGCTTTTGATAGCAATTAGTCGAAAAACACAGCATTTATTGTATTTTCTGCCTATCTGTAAAAAAAACTTGAAAAAAACAAAAAAAATACTCTTGTTTCCATACTTTCCTAATAGTTTGTTCCAGAGATCAGATTTTGCTGATCCCTGGGCTTTGTCTTGGTTCCTGTGTTTCTCCATTTTCCTTGTTTGGTCAGGGGGAAGTTTCTTTACTCACCAGTGAGAGTGGGGAGTACTGAGCTGCCTGTTTGTCCTCAGAGGAGTGGTTTAAGGCAGTAACTTGTAGTTTATTGGCCATTTTGGGTCATTTCCTGTCTTTTCCAGCCCCCTGCTCTAAAGCACGCTTTGGCGGGCTTTTCTGGCTATAGAGAACTCAGCACAGCTCCTCGTGGTGTTCAGCAGAGTTCCTAGAGCAGCAGAGGCCAGAAAAGACAAACTTTCCAGATTCTAAGTATTTTTTCTGCATTTTTGACTTTTTAAGCCTTTCGACGACTATTTCTGCCTGTTTTATTCTGTTATTACCTGTTTTACTGTTTTTAATAGCTTGAATTGTTTGTTGCACTTCCTTGTTTAAGTTTTGCTTAAAAGTTAAACAACAGGCTAATACAGTCAAGTGTACTAGCTTTTGATAGCAATTAGTTGAAAAACACAGCATTTATTGTATTTTCTGCCTATCTGAAAAAAAAACTTGAAAAAAACAAAAAAAAAATACTCTTGTTTTCCATACTTTCCTAATAGTTTGTTCCAGAGATCAGATTTTGCTGATCCCTGTGCTTTGTCTTGGTTCCTGTGTTTCTCTATTTTCCTTGTTTGGTCAGGGGGAAGTTTCTTTACTCACCATTGAGAGTGGGGAGTACTGAGCTTCCTGATTGTCCTCAGAGGAGTGGTTTAAGGCAGTAACTTGTAGTTTATTGGCCATTTTGTGTAATTTCCTGTCTTTTCCATCCCCCTGCTATAAAGCACACTTTGGTGGGCTTTTCTGGCTATATAGAACTCAGCACAGCTCCTCGTGGTGTCCAGCAGAGTTCCTAGAGCAGCAGAGACCAGAAAAGACAAACTTTCCAGATTCTAAGTATTTTTTTCTGCATTTTTGACTTTTTAAGCCTTTCGACGACTATTTCTGCCTGTTTTATTCTGTTATTACCTGTTTTTACTGTTTTTAATAGCTTGAATTGTTTGTTGCACTTCCTTGTTTAAGTTTTGCTTAAAAGTTAAACAACAGGCAATACAGTCAAGTGTACTATCTTTTGATAACAATTAGTCGAAAAACACAGCATTTATTGTATTTTCTGCCTATCTGAAAAAAAAACTTGAAAAAAACAAAAAAAATACTCTTGTTTTCCATACTTTCCTAATAGTTTGTTCCAGAGACCAGATTCTGCTGATCCCTGGGCTTTGTCTTGGTTCTTGTGTTTCTCCATTTTCCTTGTATGGTTAGAGGGAAGTTTCTTTACTCACCAGTGAGAGTGGGGAGTACTGAGCTGCCTGTTTGTCCTCAGAGGAGTTGTTTAAGGCAGTAACTTGTAGTTTATTGGCCATTTTGGGTCATTTCCTGTCTTTTCCAGCCCCCTGCTATAAATCACGCTTTGGCGAGCTTTTCTGGCTATAGAGAACTCAGCACATCTCCTCGTGGTGTTCAGCAGAGTTCCTAGAGCAGCAGAGACCAGAAAAGACAAACTTTCCAGATTCTAAGTATTTTTTTCTGCATTTTTGACTTTTTAAGCCTTTCGACGACTATTTCTGCCTGTTTTATTCTGTTATTACCTGTTTTTACTGTTTTTAATAGCTTGAATTGTTTGTTGCACTTGCTTGTTTAAGTTTTGCTTAAAAGTTAAACAACAGGCTAATACACTCAAGTGTACTAGCTTTTGATAGCAATTAGTCGAAAAACACAGCATTTATTGTATTTTCTGCCTATCTGAAAAAAAAAAACTTGAAAAAAACAAAAAAAATACTCTTGTTTTCCATACTTTCCAAATAGTTTGTTCCAGAGATCACATTTTGCTGATCCCTGGGCTTTGTCTTGGTTCCTGTGTTTCTCCATTTTCCTTGTTTGGTCAGGGGGAAGTTTCTTTACTCACCAGTGAGAGTGGGGAGTACTGAGCTGCCTGTTTGTCCTCAGAGGAGTGGTTTAAGGCAGTAACTTGTAGTTTATTGGCCATTTTGGGTCATTTCCTGTCTTTTCCAGCCCCCTGCTATAAAGCACGCTTTAGCGTGCTTTAGCGCGATTTAGGGCAGAGTTGCTACAGGAGCACACAAGAGCAGCGGCGGTTAATCAAGGTTAAACTATTCGGGCTGCCTAAAGTCCACTCTTCAAATTTTCCCTTAAAACAGCCTTCCTTGAACTGTACTGCTGATCAAACCAGTGTATTCTATATCTAAAAAGTTCAGCTCTACTTGATTCTTAAGTAGACTATTCTTTATCTGTAAAGTTTAGCACTTGCTCCTAAAGTATTTTTTTACTTTGATATAGCACTTTTATTATACATAGTACCCCACCAGCCAAAAACCCCTTTTTGATCACCCACATCCCCCGGAGTCTTTTTAAAGTCTTTGTCTATTCCTTCTAGCATGTCGAGGGATCAGTTGCTAGTGTCCTCTCCTGCTCAGCTGGTGAATCTGGGAATATTGAGGCAATGTTACAATTGTCTCATGTACACGGACAACCCTCTCCTTCTTCCACAAAACACAAATACATGCGAAAGATGCAACTATATAGCCAAACTGGAGGCTGAGCTCTCTCAACATAGGATTGGCAACACCAGACAGGAGGAGAAGGTAACCACACACACCACAAACCCAGTCTCACATAGTACTATCACAACTTCAAATCATACACATAAATACACAAAGACATACTCGGAGGCTCTGATCAAAAATCTACCAAAACAGCAGATGCCACCAAAGCAGACACCCAAACAACTGCCACCTCAGGACACAACACATGCAACACATAGACCACATAGTCAGTGTGCCAAACAGTCACAGCCCTTAAGGCCAAACACAATGCCTAACACACTCGTCATTGGTGACTCCATAGTCAGACACACTGACGTCCCGCTCACCAGATTGAGTAAGGAGAAGGTCACAGTAAGCTGCCTGTCGGGCGCTGGAATCCACCACATAACGCAAGCACTCAGGTCTCTCAACAGCAGGTACAAGTACGACTCTGTCATTGTCCACGCTGGTGTGAACGACCTGAGACATACCTCCTTGGACTACATGAAAAGAGACATAGAGGAGCTCTCTGATTATGTAGCCCAGGCAGGTATGACCCTGACCTTGAGCAGTATCCTACCTTCACCAAGAATGATTCCACAATACAGAGACAAGATGATCAGCTTTAATAATTGGCTTAAACTCTGGTGTCATTCAAAGGGGATCCAATGTCTGTCTGCCTGGGATGACATGCTGGACAAGCCACGCTGCTTTGCAAGGGACGGCTTGCACCTGTCACCCCTGGGCTTCTGGATATTGGCAAAGGCTCTTGCCACCCCCATAGTGCCTTTTTTAGGCAAGGCTCAAATTCTAAACCTACCACCCTAGTACACAAAAAAGGAAAAAAACTAAGGGTAATGCTGCTCAATGCCAGAAGTCTCAACCTCAAGATGCACGCACTCGAGGCCCTTCTCAGTATGGAGAACATCGATGTCTGTGCTGTGACTGAAACCTGGTTCAAGGCTCCAGAGAGCACCCCGGCACTATCAGGTTTTACCTCATATCATGCGTTCCAGCCCCAAAATCCGGACAACACCAAGAAGGGAGGGGGGGTGTCTATATTCATCAAGGACACCCACACCTCAAGGTTGGTGGCAACGCATGATGCATCGGAGACCATCCAGGTACAATTAACCATAGGCAAGACTGCTCTGCAAATTGTAGCATGTTACAGGCCACCCTCTCAATCTCAGGAACCTCACATAGCTTTCCTGAAAACACTGGAGGGGATAAATGTATCTCCAAACACCATCATACTAGGTGACTTCAACTACCCAAATATAGACTGGGATCACTACTCAAGCCCCAACACTCTAGCCCAAAGGTTCCTAGAGTTCATAAACTCAAATGCCATGGAACAACTAGTCACATCCCCAGAAGAGGAGAAAACATACTAGATCTCATCATCATGAACATGGGGTCACAATGTTCAACACCGGAAGTATACCCCTCACTGGTGAGATCAGACCATAAACTAATCTCACTGGAAGTCCACATCCCGCCCCCACCTGAGATAAAAAAGACCACAGTGAAGAACTTCTCAAAAGCCGACTTCACACTTCTTAAGACTGGTGTGGTCTCTTTTAAGGCCCCCGAGCCTGCGGAAACCATTACTCAAGCCGCTGAATCACTTACAAATGCCTTCTACCAGCACCTACAGGACTGCATGGATCAGGCAATCCCAAACAAAACAAAGACTCTTTGTACCAAAGGCAAGCATCCAGTCTGGTGGACCCCAGCCATAAACAAACTCTACAACAAAAGGAGGAAGCTACTACAAGATAGAGCAAAATCCTTAAAAGGGAAATCACCTTTGATCATTATAAGTAAAAAACTAAGAGCTCTCATAAAATCATCCAAGGCAAATTTTGAGGGAAAAGTCACTAAGGACTCAAAAGACAATCATAAGGCCTTCTTTAGCTATGTTAGAAACCTGGGAGGAAACTCCCAGATATGCTCAAAATTAGTTCAAAATGATGTAAAAATTACTGAACCTACAGACATTGCCAACATACTGGCTGACAGGTTCAGTGCAAACTTCTCCCCCCCCCCCAAAGGTGAGATATCTATACCAGAGGATTGTAACCCCAAACATCTCAAACGCTCAGGTGAGAACTGCTCTCTCCAAGGCAAAAACACAGCATCGATGGGAACAGATGGTGCCGCCGGTTGTGTGCTCCACGAACTCAATGAGGAATTAAACCCACAGTTAGGGCAGCTGTTTAATCTTAGCCTCACCTCAGGATACGTGCCTAAGGAGTGGCGTACGGCAACTGTGGTCCCACTTCACAAAGGCGGTGCCTCCACCGACCCTGGAAATTACCGTCCCATCAGCTGACAAGCCTGATCTGCAAAGCTATGGAGAGGATCATAATGGAACTCATAAATAAAGACATAGGGGACTTGCAGACTTTGGATCCGACCCAGTTTGGCTTTGTCAAAGGCAGATCATGCCTTTTAAACTTGGTTGACTTTTTCAAAACAGTCACCAAGGCCATTGATGAGGGAAAGGCAGTCCACACAGCCTACCTCGACCTGGCAAAGGCTTTCGACACAATACCCCACTCAGGTATCATTGAAAAACTCATCAGCTTAAATGTAAACCCATACGTCACAAGATGGGTTGCAAACTGGCTAAGTGACAGAACCCACAGGGTCAGAGTTGCTGGCGCCATGTCAGACTCAAAGCCTGTCACAAGTGGTGTCCCACAGGGCTCTGTCCTGGGCCCACTCCTGTTTGGCATCTATGTTTCAGAAGTACAAGCAAACACAGGAGGATTATGGCTGACAAAATTTGCAGATGACTGCAAACTGGGCGCCATAGTTGAGAACACATCTGACACAGATATCCTTCAGAAGGGTCTTATAGAAATGGATAACTGGTGCCAGAGCCATGGCCTAAAGTTAAATGCCAAAAAATGCATAGTAATACCCTTTGGGAAAAACAAGGTTACCCCTAGCTACCATATAGGCGGCAACCCACTGAGCTCAGAAGAGGTTATCAGGGATCTGGGGACCCAGGTTGACAGTAACCTTTCGTTTGACACTCACGTTGCCAAAGTAGTTAGGAAGACCTTCTACATTGCCCACCTGATCATGAAGGGATTCACATCTAGATCAAGGGAAGTCATCGTCCCCCTGTACTCATCACTCATCAGACCAATGATTGAGTACAATGCCCCATTCAGAATGTATCTGACACGACACCTGCAGCAACTGGAAAGGCCCCAAAAATTCCTCACCAAAAGGATAAAGGGTCTCAAAAATATGTCCTATGCTGCCCGACTGAAGGAACTCTAGCTCTATTCAGTCGCTTACCGTCTGCTCAGAGGTGACCTGTGCCTGACATACAAGGCCATGTCCAACCCAGAATTGATGAACATGCTTCACCTCAAAAAATCTAGATCCCTCAGAACTACAAGGGCAGGAGACTTAAACCTTGACACGGTTATTAATAGGACGTGCTGGAGGGACAGATTCATCACTCAGAGACTCCCTATGCTGTGGAACAAAATCCCGGTACATGTGAGGCAGAGCACCTCGCTGGCTTTGTTCAAGAGAAATTTTGACCAATGGATGGGAGATCACAGATATACCCCAGGGATTATCTCAGTGTCACTGCTTGACAGAGGCACAGCAAAATAATGGGCATAGTATCCTCCAAACTAAAGGGGTGGCGAAAGCCACAAAACTCTGGGCTAGGCTTATAAATGCCCTTGGGCAGATAGCCTAGTATGAACCTATGAACCTATGAACTACATTGCCTGTAGCCACACCTCACAAATGGCCTTGTTGGGCAAGAATTTACATAGCTGCCCTCATAACATTGGTCTATGCATCATACAACTACTATTCCTCTGGTAAAGCTCTGTGATGATCTAAGGATGTCTGGCACTTGGTAATGACACAATGCAATGCAGTTTTAGACTACGGATATGTCAGAAAATTTCTGCTAAACAAAACAAGTACACTGATGAAACTCCTGTGTACTCCTGAGAGGTATGGCTGTAGCACACAAAACCCTGGACTGCAGTACACCTACCTCTGGAATGGAGTCCCACACTAACTATAGAAGGTCATGTGCCTAAACTAGGAGAATCATAAGACATGTTGGACCACATCAGGATATATGACTGTATTGTGTATATATGTCCATGCATACAAACAGCTATGCAAACCTCAACCGTCCGCACACACATACATCAGACAGGATTATCCTCAGCTAGCTGTAGGTGGCCCATATGTGATATATCTGTAGCTGTTGTGTCACATACACACACATATATATGGGCAACAGATGTCAAGCATACACACGCATAGATGCGGGGAACTGAGAGACAGACAGTGATACAGAGAGATAGATACAGGGAACACAGACAGAGTGAGTGACACACACAGATACCTTGAATGGCATACAGTGATGTCCTGCTGTGGACAGTGGCATATCAGTTGAAAACAGTTGTACATGCTAGCATAAAAGGTGAGCCCCATTGTGTAATAGTACTAAGGTTGAGTTTATAATATCACATCATCTGCGTGTGTGTGTGTGTGTGTGTGTGTGTGTGTGTGTGTGTGTGTGTGTGTGTGTGTGTGTGTGTGTGTGTGTGTGTGCGTGTGAGACAGTTGTGTATGTGAGAATAAAGGGTGTGTGTTTGTTTTTTGTAGGTGAGAGAGTTTTAGGCCATTCCCACCTACAACACTTCCCAGTGCACCAATTTATCAGTCCTGCTGATGTTATTACCCTTATTGTTACCTTTGGACAGCTGTGCACCCAGTAAACTCTGTAGCATGTGTGATAAGTGTGTAACACTAAGACAAATCACTAGATAAAGATGGGGTTCTAATCTTAGATCTGACAAATGAGTGTGTGTGTGTGTGTGTGTGTGTGTGTGTGCATATGTCTGTAATAAGTATTTTGATAAATCTCACACCCACTAGCCTACTTATCAAGCCTGCTGATGTCATTCCCCTTAAGAGCACCTTTTTCAACCTGGTAAGCTCTGTAGCACATGCGATAACTGCATAACACTATAGTACAAAGAGATAGATAGGTAGGAGTTCTATTCTCACTGCATGTGGGTATAAGTGTGTGTGTGTTTGTGTGTGTGTGTTTGTGTGTGTGTGTGTTTGTGTGTGTGTGTTTGTGTGTGTGTGTTTGTGTGTGTGTGTGTGTGTGTGTGTGTGTGTGTGTGTGTGTGTGTGTGTGTGTGTGTGTTTCTTTACAAGCCTGCTGATGTCATTGCCTTATCAGCACCTCTGGCCAGTTGTCAGGCCGGCAAGCTCTGCAGCATGTGTGATAACTGTGTAACACTATAGTACAAAGAACTAGATAGGCAGGGGATCTATTCTTAGATCTGGCAAATGTGTGCGTGGTGTATAAGTGTGTGTGTAGGTGTATATGTTTGTATGAAGAAGTGTTTTAATAAGTTACCTACCCACTGGCCTACATTATCAATCATGCTGATTTCAGCCCTTTATAGGTACATAGGCATACCTCTCAACTGTACAGATTTTTGGAGAATGCCCAGAAGTTTGCCTCATATTTTGGTCTATTTTTGACAAAATTATGTTTTTCTAGTAAGTAAGTGGCAAATCAGTAAAGACTGACAGACATTTGAGTTGCAGACTTAATAACTGTCAGACAATTCTTGCTGACGCAAAACCCATTATTCTATAAACTTTCTAAGTTTGTAGGAGCAAGATTTAAAAATTTTCCCTATTTTTGGGCCTTTTTCCCACTTTTATTTATGGCTTTGTCCAGATTTCTTGCTCTAAGAGATTGAGAGGTATGTACATAGGAGTGTACTAGGCTGATGGCCCTGGAGCCATTACAAGCCTAGGCCATAGATGTGCTCTGCCATTGTGCCACCCAATGTTAGTTACCAGTGCCTCCAGCAAGTAGAGCCCCTGTAGTCATCCCTGGGGTGAACTTTCTATTACCCATCCACTCATCAAGATCTCCCTGCAACAGAGTCATCTAGGTGCTTTACTTTATATGCACAGGAAGTCTATTCCAGGGCATTTGCAGTCTCTGGGTGATGAACCTGTCCCCCCAGCATGTTGTGTTAATTGTGGTAATGAGGTCAATGTTCCTGCAGTGTATGGTGCAGAGAGATTGGGATGTGTTTAGATGTAGGAGTTGTAAAAGAGCTGGGTCAGACATGGATGTTCAAGTCAAGCAGAGATTGCCGGTAAGCAGGTGACATGAGACAGAGAATAGCTGGTTGTCTTTTGAGTCTGTCTGTGTAGAACAGGTGTCGAATGTCTAGGATCCTCATTGTGAGGTACTTCTGTGCCCTCTCCAGCTGTTGCAGCTGTCTACTGAGGTACATGCCAAATGGGCCATTATACGTGATGAGTGGTCTAATGAGGGAAGAGTACACAGAGATGATGATTTCTTTATTCCCGGATGCAAAACCCTTGGTGATGACATGTGCCACATAGAAGGATTTTTTGACCACAGTAGCAATGTGGTGGTCAAAGGACAGGTTGCTGTCGACCTGTGTCCCCATTTCTCTAATAATGCCTACAGTGTTCAGTGGGCTCCTATCGATGTGGTACTTAGTAGGAACTGAGAAGTTACCAAAGGGGCTGATGATACATTCTGTGGTGTTAAGCTACAGGCCATGGTTTCCACATCAGTCAGTGGTCTCAGCAAGGCCTTTCAGTAGGATATCTGCATCACTTGTGGAGTTAATGATGGCTCCCAGATTGCAGTTGTCTGTGAACTTAGTCAGCCAGAGTTCCTTTGTGTTGGCCTGGAGTCCTGAAAAGTAGATGCTGAACAGGAGAGTACCCAGGACTGATCCCTGTGGGACTCCACTCATGACTGGCTGGCAATCTGACTTGGAGCTCACTACTTTCAGACTGTGTGTTGTATCTGTGAGCCGATTTGCAACCTCCCTAGAGATATAGGAGTTGATGCCTACTTTGGTGGGTTCAACCATAATTCCTGACTGAGGAATGGTATCAAGAGCTTTGGCCAGATTGATGTAGGCTGTATGCAGTGCCTTACTGTGATACATAGCCCTGATACTGACGCAAAGAAGCCAAATAGGTTGAGCAGGCATGATCTCCCTTTCACAAAGCCAAACTGTGTGGGGTCCAGAGTTAGGAGATTATCTATATGTTTGTCAATCAGGTCCCTGATGATGTGCTCCATAGCTGTACATATCACACACATAAGGCTAATGGATTGATAATTCTCAAGGTCTGTAGTTCCCACATCTTTATGGAGGGGGATGACTGTAGCAGTGTGCCATTTGGGAAGGACAAATCTTGAGGTGAGGCTGTGATTGAACAGAGCACACAGATGTGTTGCCATGTTTCTCTGTAGTTCATGTAGACCATGGCCTGGGATTATTTGGGGTCCCATGAAAGCTGTATTCTCACCTGTGGACAATGCAGGTGTAACCCGGGAGGAGTACTCCTGAGTGCCTGGCATTGCTCTGCCATTCTGGCTGTTCATCTAGGGGGAGACAGGGGTAATGCTGGCACTCAATGTGTTGGCAATATCTACTGTCACAGTATAGGAGGTAGCATTGTGCAATACCTCAGAGCACATCTGGGTATCAGTGCTGAGGTTCTTGATATAACTATCAAAGGATCTGTGATATTTGCCAGTGTCTGCTGCAATTCTGCCATCACAGGCAGCTTTAGATGATTCCATAAGCTATCTCAAGTTGTTGGTGAGGCCAATAAGGGTGTTTTACCACTCTTGGAACTCCACCTTTTTCTGCAACAGTTTATTCCTCCTGTTGTACAGGATATTAATGGCAGGGAACCACCTGATTGGCCTCCAGTGTTTGCAGGTGCATGTCTGGGTTCTGTTGGGTATGGCTAGTTCCATACATTGATGTACTTGTCTGTACAGTGCAATTGTGCATGATTTGGCAACCATGCAGGTATTTTCCATTGGCATGGTTGCTGTGAAGTTAGCCACCTCTGTTCTTATGAGTCCAAACTCAGCTGTGGAGAAGCTGTCCAAGGTGGTTACCTTTGCAGGGGTTGTGGGTGAGAAGTGGATTTCCATGGTGAACACTCTATGTTTGATCCAACCAGGTAACGATTGACTACTGTTGTCAAGCAACAGTCCCATATGTTAGTAATCAACACAGGTCAAGGATACTGCTTACTCTACTGGGTGTCTGTATGAGCTGGTCCAGGGCATTGGAACTGATGTATTCCAGGAACTGTTGAGCCAGTGTATTGGTACATGAGTATATTTCCCACTTGATGGAGGGGTAGTTGAACTCTCCTAGTATGTGAGTGTTGGGTTGGACCTTGATAGATTCCATGGTGTTGAAAAATGTGGATTGAGAGTCTAGGGACATGGATGTGGACCTATAGCAGGCTATGACCTGGATTGCACTACTACTACCCAATGTCAGTTGTACCTAACATATGTCAGATGCATTATACAGGGATACTACTCTGGATTTGTGCATATCCACTATCAATATGGAGACACCACCACATTTGGAGCTGTGGCCCATGTTTTGGGGCTGACAGATGTGGAATGAGTTGTAGGCTGGTTGTGCAGGGGTGCTGTCTGCCTCCATAAAACAGGTCTCCATTATAGCACAAATGGCAATGTTCACAATTTTGAGGAGTACTGTGAGCAGTTGCATCTGGAGATGTAGATGTCTAGTGTTGAGCAGCATGACCCTCTGTTTGCATATATGTGTAGCTGTTATGGTGGCAATGTGATTTTCACCACCACTGAAAAATCCACTATAGGGGTGGCAAGACACTTAGCCAGTACCTGGAAACTCAGCAGTAACAGATGCAGACCATCTGTGCAAGCCATTACAGTCTGTAAATCTTGTCATCCCAAGCAGACAGATACTGGTTCCCATGAGAGTGACACCAGACAGATAAGCCAATTGTTGAAGTCAATCATTTATTGTTTGTACTGCAGTATCATTCAGGGTGACAGTAGTATACTGCTCAGGGCTATTGCCATACCTGCCTGGCCCACATAATCTGAGAGCTCCACCATGTCTCTTTTAATATAGACCATGGATGTGCATCTCAGGTCATCCACACACACATGGACAATGATAGAGTGATATTTATAGTTGTGGAGTGACCTGGCTGGGTCTGTGGATTCTGACATCAGATAGAAAGCTGACTGTTACATCCTCTATGTTCAAACTAGTGAGTGGCACATCCGGGTACCTCACAGTTGAGTCACCTATGATGACTGTATCAGGCAAGGTGTTTAGCCTTTGGGGTTTAAGTTGAGGGGCACACTGTGTAGGTGAGATATGTGTCCTGTGGTGTGTGCTATGTTGTGGTGGTCGACTGGGTGTCTGTCTTGGTGGTCTCCACTGTTTGAGTAAATGTCTATTGAGTGCCACTGTGAAGGTGAGTGTGTGGTTATTGTTTGTATGTCAGAGCTGTGATACTGTGTGTTCCATGTGGTGTGTTGCAGGTGTTGACCCTTCTCCTCTTGACCAGCTAGTGCAGTCTTTACTGGAGAATGCATATCTTCCAATATGGTGATATAGGGGTATCGCTCACAAGTCTGATGGTTGAGAGTTTAGAGGAGAGGGTTGTCTGTGTACTTGAGGCAATTTCAACAGTGCCTCAGAATGCCCAAGTGCACCAGGTTAATGGGAAAAAGCACAGAGAACTACACTTTAATCATGCCAGGAGGGGTGATCATAACTACTAAGTACTGAAGCTAATTCTATGAGGAATGACTACTGCTGATAGCTCTCAGGTGTGCTAGAATACTTGATAAATAAACCTGTTGAAGTGCAAAGCTATTAGCCTATCTGAAGTGCAGGAAAGAAACAACTAGCAAGATCTAAGGGAAAGACTGAAGGCAGACTTTCTGGCACCCGTTAACAGTTCACCTCAGTTGTGTAGTTATTAGCACCTTTAGCCAGTTGTCAACACAGTAAGCTCTGTAGTGCATGCAATAACTGTGTAACACTATATTACACATAACTGGATAGGCAGGAGTTCTAATCTTAATGCTGTCAAGTGTGTGTGTGTGTGTGTGTGTGTGTGTGTGTGTGTGTATGTGTGTGTGTGTGTGTGTGTGTGTGTGTGTGTGTGTCTGTGTGTGTGTGTGTGTGTGTGTGTGTGTCTGTGTGTGTGTGTGTGTGTGTGTGTGTGTGTGTGTGTGTGTGTGTGTGTGTGTGTGTGTGTGTGTGTGTGTGTCTGTGTGTGTGTGTGTGTGAGAATCATATACTGTGTGGGTTGTACCATTTTGATTTGTGTACCAGCCTGTAATTGTCCCATTCCCCCTACTTTACTAGGCCTGCTGATGTCATTCAATTTAGAAGTACCTTGGGACAAGAAGAAATTGTGCAAGTTCCGTGGTGCATCTGATATCTGTGTACCACTATAGTAGAAATGACTAGATGGGCAGGGGTCTAATCTCAGTACTGCCAACTGTGTGTGTGTGTGTGTGTGTGTGTGTGTGTGTGTGTGTGTGTGTGTGTGTGTGTGTGTGTGTGTGTGTGAATCATATCATGTCCTTGTTATACCATTTTGATTTGTGTACCACCCTGTAATTGTCCCATCACCCTACTTTACTATGCCTGCTGATGTCACTCACCTTAGAAGTACATTGGGACAGGAATAAATTGTATAAGCTACATGATGCATCTGATAACTGCACAACACTATAGTAGAAATAACTAATAAGGCAGGGGTTCTAATCTCTGTACTGGTAACTGTGTGTGAATGTTTGAATCATATACTTTCTGGGTTATACGATTTTAATTTGTGTATCAACCTGTAATTGTCCCATCACCCTACTTTACTAGGCCTGCTGATGTCATTCACATTAGAAGTACCTTGGAATGGGTAAAAATCATGTAAGCTCTGTAGTGCATCTGCTAATTGTGTAACACTATAATAGAAATAACTAGATAGGCAGGGGATCTAATCTCAGTACTGGCAACTGTTTGTGTCTGTGAGAATCATATACTGTCTGGGTTATACCATTTTGATTTGTGTGCCACCCTGCAATTGTCCCATCACCCTACTTTACTATGCCTAATGATATAATTCTTCTTAGAAGTACCTTGGGGCTAGGTGGAATCACGTAAGCTCCATGGCTTATCTGATAACTGCATAAAACAGTAGTAGAAATAACTAGGTAAGCAGGGGCTCTAATCTCAGTACTAGCAACTGTTTCTGTGTGTCTCTTTGGGCAAAGATCATATCCTGTTTGGCTGGTACCATTTTGATTGGTGTACTACCCATGCCTGTTTACCTCCACCCAATGGCATTACTTTATATAGAGTGGTAATGGCATCTGCCTAACATGCAGTATGTTAAACCATTGTGCAGGCTATACCATTCCTCATTACAGATGTCTATGGAATACCCAGATGTTTAGGTTCATAGATTCATAGGTGTGTACTAGACTAATGGCCCTGAAGCCTTTACAAGCCTAGCCAGAGGATTACACTGGCATTGTGCCACCTGACAATATTTCCAAGTGCCTCTGCTGAGTAGAGCTGCTGGAGTGATCCCTGTGCTGAATTGTCTATTTCTCATTCATTCATCATGATTTTTCTTGAAGAGGGCCAGTGAGGTGCTCTGTTTGACATGTATGGGGCATCTATTCCATAGAATGGGCAGTCTCTGGGTTAGGAACCTATCCCTCCAGCATGTTCTGTTGATTGTGGTAATTCTTCTGAAACACTTCCACACCACCACGGAAACAAAACAGAACAGTTCCTCTACTCGACAGCACAAAACCAACTCGACTGCAAAAACAGTTGAACCAAAGATGAAATTTAATATACATAAAATGTTAAGCGCTTTCACTCACAGGCATTGTGAGCTTCATCAGAACAATCAATCATTCATACAAACTACTTAAATACATAAAAAGGCGCCAAACTATTTTTTTAGTGGATGATGAAATCAAAGAGGTATTAGGTTTGAAACCATTGTTTGTATATAAAATGGGGAAAAATATTAAAGGTTATTTAGAGCAAGGTGATGGGAACAGGGGACTAGAGAATAGGAACAAGCATACCACAAATTGTGGACAATGTAACCAATGTCATACCATAAATGAAAGTGAAGGTTTAATTTTGGACAACATTAATAGAACTAAGATTAGATTTGTTAAAGGAAATTGTGCAACCAGATATGTCATATATTTGGCTAAATGCACGGTTTGTCCAGGATACTATATATGTAAGACAGAGCGGTGTTTTAAGAAAAGGATATATGCTCACCTATATAGTATCAGGACTAAGGATAACAAAAATGCTTTATTTAAGCATGTGGAAAAATATGGAAATGAACACAAGTTTACTTTCGGTATTTTAGAAAACATTATTCCTGACCCTAGGAGGGGTGATATTAAGAATGTTTTGGCTTGTAAGGAAATATGGTGGCAGTTATTTACTGATGCCAACATGCCCCCTGGATTAAATGATTTCATATCTATTAAACCATTATTGGACAGAAGAAGATAAATATTTAATATTTAATATTTAACATATAATTTTTATTTGTGTATATTAGGAATATTTATATGTGCATATATATGTGTGTTATTTTTACATTTGTTATTTTTATTTTTATATTTACTACATATGGTACCATGTCCTTTTAAGAATAATGGATTGCCATTAATTAGTTTGGTGCCTTTTTATGTATTTAAGTAGTTTGTATGAATGATTGATTGTTCTGATGAAGCTCACAATGCCTGTGAGTGAAAGCGCTTAACATTTTATGTATATTAAATTTCATCTTTGGTTCAACTGTTTTTGCAGTCGAGTTGGTTTTGTGCTGTCGAGTAGAGGAACTGTTTTGTTTTGTTTCCATGGTGGTGTGGAAGTGTTTCAGAAGAAGTGCTACGGAGTTTTTGTTGAACTAAAACACAATTTTCATTGTTTCTTTTGTCGACCTTATGGAATCTACACCACACAGTACTAACTTGCCCTCACCCATTAATTCCGCATTAATTCCGAAGAAATTAGGAGACTTCAGTCGGAAGTCTCCCTATTAAGGGACGAAGTGAGCAAGCTGTTATCTTTAACACTCACGACAGTATGGTTTTGAATGCGTTGGGTGGTCAGCCTGCTGGTGGAAGGAATCGTTCGGAAGTAGTATCTGGGAAAGTTTTGCTTCAACGCAACTCGCAAAATCACAGTAATCTGAACATGGATGGCGAGATTGAGCGTAATAGGAGCAATTCCTTGGGTAATACCTTGGTCACTTCATCACCAGAGATACCGAATGGTCAAATCATCCGTGACACAGGGGACATTGATCTACCGACGCAGACACAAGAAAATGGATTTGGTTTCAACAAGGGTGCATTGAATGATTTTACATTTGATTTTTTTGTTTAGCAACCAGTTTGATGAAGCCATTAGAACTGGTTCTAGACCAAAATGGAAATCTAACAGGAGGACTTATGGATGTATGCAAGCGGCAACTAAAGGTACTGTGACAGATGATTTTTCTGATAAGAACAATGTTAATACTATTGCGGGTGGTCATTTAAAAACGTTCCTTGAGCACAACTGTGTTTTTGATAGTGAACGGGCCGCTAATAATAAAAATGACAATTTTGACCCTCGCAATATAAAAGGAACTTTGAAAGATCTCATATATTCTTTTGGGAAAAAGCTTAATTTGATTAATTCTGTAAAGTTAGACAATGCATATCTCACTAAATGTATTGACGTTCACATTGTCTCGATGGGACTAAGGTTTTTTAAGACACCTACGGGGGTCGATTTATCTATTAATACTAAAAATGAATTTACTAATTTATTTGATTTATTTGGGACACAATATATGAATTTATTGATAAAATGTAATAATGAGAAATTATGTAAATTGATGAATGAAGTTGAACAGTTAAATGAAATTATTATTAAGGATTTATTGTTTCATCAATGGGAAAGATTGTATATCAAACAGTTTGAATTAGCGGAACAGAAGACTAACAAAATATATGAGAAGAAGTGTAAGAAAATTCAAAGAGATATAGAACAATATAGCAAGGGTGTGTCTTACACATGGGGTGAGACTAAGCAATTTAGGTTATCTGCACACCGTTCTAGTAGTACAGGTAGAGAATTTGATGGTAAAACATATGGACATGAGAGGCAGTCATTGTACAATGGCAGTTTGCATCCTTCGAATTCAAATTTTCACAGGGACATGGATGGAGAAGGACACACAAAATGGACAAAGGGGAGAAACTGGAGAAAGAAGGGGTACAGGTATTAAATATTAGTAGTACATCTAAGGTAGTTAAGGAAGAAGTAATAGAAAGTGGTATTGAGGTTGATGGCCCAATATTTAAGTATAAAAATTTCAAGATATATAATTATACACATCTCCCCATTAATAAGGTACATTTTGATATACTATCAAAAGGTATGAAGTATATACCTATAGGATGTTTTAAATTAGTTGACTGTCTTCAAGAGTTCAAATTATTTATTAGGAGACTCAATCTAAGTCTACTTTTTAGAAATGGTGCGGAATATGGAGGGAAAGTGAATAAATTAAAGAAAAAAAGTAACTTTGTCCCCATCATGCATCCTACTGTCCAATTGCTTGACAATGTGGTTTCAAGGGAAATTTACCAGTTGCAGAATAGAAGAAATAGGAAAGTTAACACCAATTTAAGTAGTTTGGAATGGCATACACTCAAGGAATTAAGTAACAACAAGAACATTAGCGTAATGAAACCCGATAAGGGTGGTGGTATCATGATATTTGACAGGTCTGAGTACAATACGAGAATGTATGATATTTTGCATACTTCTGGAAATTATGAGATAGTGTCATTAAATGAAATCAACATCGCGTATAGAAGAATTGACTTGTACATAGAGGAGTTCTTGCTTGATAGGAGAATATCAGAGGACTTGTATAAATTTATGAAAGTGGAATTTCCCCAACTGGCCACTTTAATAGGGATAACTAAGACTCATAAGTGTGAGTTAACACCACCCTTTAGACCAATTATATCTGGTAGCAGGTCTAAAACTTTTCCTTTGGGTGTTTTCATAGATAATAAATTGAAACATATTTATGACAAAGTGGAACATATGGTTAAGGATTCCTGGCAGTTTTTGGAAAATTTTCCAGTTAACAGTTGGAAAACTAATTTGATATATATTTCGAATGATGTGGTCGATTTACTCTCTAGTATCCCTAACCAAGAAGGGATGGAAGCCTTCCAAAACAATATTTACAAGTATGGAAATCTGGACTGGGACAGTACTTGTTTATTGATAGAGCTTATGTCTATTGTGTTAGAACACAATTACATCTACTTCGAAGGGGAACTTTTCAGGCAAACCAAGGGGGTAGCTATGGGGGCCGCTTGTGCCCCCATATATGCCAACTTGGTTATGCTTGATTAGGAGAACTCGAACATTTTTAATAGTGAATTCTTCAAAGACATGAGCTATTATTCCAGATTTCTGGACGACATTTACATTTTATGGGAAGGTGGTGATGAACGCCTTAAGCAGTTTTTGGAATATCTTAACACTAGTAGTGAGTACCTGAAGTTTACAGTTACTAGTTCCACCTCGGGAGTTCCATATTTGGACACCTCTGTATTTGAAGGGTGTAATGAGTTTAAATCGAAAATTTATAGGAAAAATACTTACACTAATTCTTATTTAGAATATTCCAGTAATCATCCTAGAAAAATGAAATACAATATTTTTAAGGGGCAATGTGTGAGAGCTATTCGCATGACATCGGATTATGAGGATGTTATTGAAGAACTAAATTTTATCACTAGTTTATTTTTAGATAGGAACTGTCAGGTAGAGATGATGGATGATGTGAAGAAATATGTATTAGGGGCAAGAGGTGAAACATATATACCATTGTTAGGAGCTATGGCAAAAGGGATAAATTCTTGTGTCAAGAAAGATTCCATTTCTAATGGTTTTAATAAAGTGTGCGTAATAGAGTATGGACCATATACGAAGAATGTTAGAGAGATTATTTCCAATATGTGGAATATTTTTTTAGTGGATGATGAAATCAAAGAAGTATTAGGTTTGAAACCATTGTTTGTATATAAAATGGGGAAAAACATTAAAGGTTATTTAGAGCAAGGTGATGGGAACAGGGGACTAGAGAATAGGAACAAGCATACCACAAAATGTGGACAATGTAACCAATGTCATACCATAAATGAAAGCGAAGGTTTAATTTTGGACAACATTAATAGAACTAAGATTAGATTTGTTAAAGGAAATTGTGCAACCAGATATGTCATATATTTGGCTAAATGCACGGTTTGTCCAGGATACTATATAGGTAAGACAGAGCGGTGTTTTAAGAACATGATATATGCTCACCTATATAGTATCAGGACTAAGGATAACAAAAATGCTTTATTTAAGCATGTGGAAACATATGGAAATGAACACAAGTTTACTTTCGGTATTTTGGAAAACATTATTCCTGACCCTAGGGGGGGTGATATTAAGAATGTTTTGGCTTGTAAGGAAATATGGTGGCAGTTATTTACTGATGCCAACATGCCCCCTGGATTAAATGATTTCATATCTATTAAACCATTGTTGGACAGAAGAAGATAAATATTTAATATTTAATATTTAACATATAATTTTTATTTGTGTATAATAGGAATATTTATGCGTGCATATATATGTGTGTTATTTTTACATTTGTTGTTTTTATTTTTATATTTACTACATATGGTACCATGTCCTTTTAAGAATAATTGATTGCCATCAATTAGTTTGGCACCTTTTTATGTATTTAAGTAGTTTGTATGAATGATTGATTGTTCTGATGAAGCTCACAATGCCTGTGAGTGAAAGTGCTTAACATTTTATGTATATTAAATTTCATCTTTGGTTCAACTGTTTTTGCAGTCGAGTTGGTTTTGTGCTGTCGAGTAGAGGAACTGTTCTGTTTTGTTACCGTGGTGGTGTGGAAGTTTTTCAGAAGAAGTGCTACAGTGTTTTTATTGAACTGAAACACAATTTTCTTTGTTGATTGTGGTAATGAGTTTGAGGTATCTGGAGCATGTGGTGTGGAGGTATTGGGATTTCTTTAGATGTAGCATTTCTAACAGAGCTGGTTCAGACATGGCTTTGTGAGTCAAGCAGAGATCACCTCTAAGTAGATGATATGAGACAGAATAATTGGAGTTTTTTGAGTCTGTCTATATAGGACAACTGTTTAAGGCCTAGGATCATCTTTGTGAGGTACTTTTGCAGCCTCTCCAGTTGTTGCAGGTGTCCAGTAAGGTACACGCTAAATGGGGCATTGTACTCGATGATTGGCCTAATGAAGGGAGAGTAAAGGGAGACAATGACCTCTTTCTTCCTGGATGCAAAACCCTTAGTAATTAGGTGTGCCACATAGAAGAACTGTCTGACCACAGTAGCAATGTGGTGGTCAAAAGAGAGGTTGCTGTCAACCTGTATTCCCAGATCTCTTATAATGCCTTCTGTGTTCAGTGGACTACCATCGATGTGGTAACCAATGGGAACTGAGCATTTCCCAAAGGGGATTCCAACATATCTTTAGGCATTCAGCTTAAGGCCATGGTTCTCACACCATATGTTGGTCTCAATGAGCCCTTTCTGCAGGATGACAACATCACTTGGAAAGTTAATAATAGCTCCAAACTTGCAATTCTCTGTGAACTTTGTCAACCAGTGTCCCTTTGTGTTGCCCTGGACCTCAGAGAAGTAGATATCAAACAGAAGAGGATGCAGGACTAAACCCTGTGGGACCCCACTCATGAATGTTTGGTAGTCTTACTTGGAGTCAGCTACTTTCACACTGTGGGTTCTATCTGTAAGCCAGTTTGCAACCCACCTAGTGATGTAGGGGTTGATACCTAGCTTAGTGGGTTTTTCTATGATTCCTGAGTGGGGAAT
Source organism: Protopterus annectens (assembly GCF_019279795.1). Lineage (NCBI taxonomy): Eukaryota > Metazoa > Chordata > Ceratodontiformes > Protopteridae > Protopterus > Protopterus annectens. The sequence goes on from NC_056726.1 coordinate 1,416,489,483, forward strand.
GGTATCAAAGGGCTTTGCCAGATCAAGGTAGACTGTATGACCACCTTGCCTTCATCTACAGCTCTGGTGACTGACTCAAAGAAGTCGACCAGGTTGAGCAGACCTGATCTACCCTCCACAAAACCAAACTGTGTGAGATCCAGAGTTTGGGGATTCCCTATATCCTTCTTTATTAGGACTCATCAGGCTAATGAGGTGATGGTTCCCAGGGTCTGTATTCACTCCTCTTTTGTGGAGAGGGATGACTGTAGCAGTACGCCATTTGGTAGGGACAAAGCCTGAGGTGAGGCTTTGACTGAACAGGGCACACAGGTGTGGTGCCAGTTCACACTGTAGTTCATGTAGAACACAGCCAGGGATATTGTCAGGTCCCATAGAAGCTGTATTCTTGGCCTTGGACAGTGCTGTTTTAACCTGTGCAGCAGTAATACTGGGTGCCTGGCAACCTACTGGTATTATGATTGGTCCTATGGGGGAGGGAGAGGGGTAAGGTTGGCACTGAATCTGTCAGCCAGTATATTGGCAATATCTGTTGGCTCGCTACAGGAGGTACCATTGTGCAGTAGCTCAGAGCACATCTGGGTATTGGCGTGGAGATTATTTACATAACTATAGAAGGCCTTGTAGTTGTCTTTACCATCTGCTGCAATTCTGTTTTCATAGCTAGCTTTAGAGGATTTTATGGGGGATCTCATCCTTTTGTTGAGGCTGATAAGGGAGTATTTCCAGTCTTGGGACTTCACCTTATTCCGCATCAGTTTCTTTGTTCTGTTGTAGAGTTTGTTTATGGCAGGGGGCCACCAGACTGGCTTCCTGTTTTGGAGAACAGCATCTTGGTTCTATTGGGTATGGCAGGATCCATGCATATGTGTATGTGTTTGTACAGTGCATTGGTGTATGATTCGGTGGCCATGCAACTATTCTCCATTTGCGTGGGTGCCGTGAAGTTAGCCACCTCTGTTTTAATTAGCCCAATGTTAGCTTTGTAGACGTTTGTCATAGTGGTTACTTTTGGAGGGGGGTGTAGATTTCAAAGGTGATTAATTTGTGGTCAGATCTAACCAGGGAGTAATTGACTATTGGTATAGAGCAAAGGTCGCCCATGTTAGTAATGACCAGGTAAAGGATGTTGCTACCTGTAGCTGGGGTACGAATGAGCTTGCCAAGGGCACTGGAATTAATGAATTCCAGGAAACACTGTGCAAGTGTATTGGTACATGAGTATTTTTCCCAGGTAATGGAGGGGTAGTTGTAGTCGCCCAGTATGAGAGTGTTAGGTTGGACCCTATTATTCTCCAGGGTGCTTAGGAACATGGAGTGTGAGTCTTGGGACATGGTGGAGGACCTATAGCAGGCTATGATCTGAATTGCTGTCTTACCCAGTGTTGGCTGCACCTGAAGTATCTCTGATGTGTTATGTTGGGCTACCAGTCTGGAGGTGTTCATATCCTTTATGAGTATGGACACACCACCACTTTGGGAGCTTCAGTCCAAGTTCTTTGGCCAAAAGTTGTGGACAAAGTTATAGCCTGATAGTGCAGGGGTGCCTTTTGCTGCTTTGAACCAGGTCTCTGTTACAGCACAAATGTTGATGTTTCCCATTTTAAGGAATGTTTCGAGTGAGTGCATTTTGAGATTTACACTTCTGTTACTGAGCAGTCATGTCATCTCAGACAGACAGACACTGTATCCCCTTGGAATGATACCAGAAATGTAGACAATTGTTGAAGCAATCATTTTCTGATTGTATGGTGGCATCATTCTGGGTGATGGTAGGATGCTGCTCAGGGCTAGGGTCATACCCACCTGGGCTACATAATCCGAGAGCACCTCCATGTGTCTCTTCATGTAGTCCAGGGAGGTATGTCTCAGGTCAGTCACACTCACATGTTCAATAACATAGTCATATTTGTAACTGTTGTTGAGGGACTTGAGTGTGTGAGTTATGCGGGTGGATCCTGTCATCCGACAGCAAGCTGACTGTTACTTTCTACTTATTCAACCTAGTGAGTGCGATATCAGTGTGCCTCACTATCGGGTCACCTATGACTAGTGTGTTGTGCATCCTGTTATGCCTTAGGGTCTTTGGTTGGGGGGCACACTGTTTAGGAGAGTTATGTGCCTCGTGATTGGTTTTGTGTTGTGGTGATCGAGTGCATTTTCCCCTTGGAGGCCTCTGCTGTTTGGGTAAATTTTTACTGAGAGCCTCTGTGAAGATGGTTGTGTGGTGTGTGTTTTTATGTGCAGCAAGTGCCGGTGGTGTGTTTTGGAGGGCTATGTCTTCCATGTGGTGTGGTGCAAGTGTTGCCCTTCTCCTCTTGAGCTCCTATTCCAGTCTTGGCTGGAGAGTGTGTGGCTTCCAATTTCGATATATAACTGCATCTCTCGCAAGTCTGAGAGTTGGGAGGTAAGAGGAGAGGGTTGTCAGTGTACATGAGGCAGTTGCTACATTGCCTCAGGATGCCCAGGTTCACCAGGTTAATAGGAGAAAGCACAAGGAAGTGACATTTACACATGCCTGGAGGGGTGACCATTAATAATAAGTACTTGAGCTGTTTCCTTGTAAAATGTTTAGTGCTGGTAGCACTTTTGTGTGCTACAATAATTGCTAGAAGAAGTCTGGTAAAGTGCTAGACTAATAAACTAGTAAAAGTGCAGGAGAGGGGAGAACTAGCAGATATAATGGAACAACTGAAGAGCAGACTTTGGCACTGCTCAGAAGCTTACAAACAGTCCCAGTTACTGCAAAGCTGTATGTGGACTAGACTAGTTACAGGAATGTCAGGAAACAAGCTTAGAGTTTTTATTTTTATTTTATTATTTTGGCAAACTATATGTGGTCTGTGTCACTTAACATTGCCAATGTATGTGATATCATTGCCAAATTGTCCACAGTGAGGGTAGTGAAACACATGTCAGCATCATGCATCATGCCTGCCTGAAACATCATGCTGATACGTCTGCAACACTATCACTTGTCCAGACTTGTAGGAACAATACATGACTCCACATCCTATGCCTGGTGGGTCATCTCACCATGCATGGAGGCATTCAGAACATTACATGTTGTAAGAGGTAGTGTGTTATCTCCCATGCTTATAATCTATGTGGGGCATGTCATGTGTATGTAGTAGTACAGTACATAATGGTGGAAATGTAGGTTTACTAATCAGTGTATAGCCAACTGTGTTGATGTTACTGTGTGCACATCCCATGTGTCATTCCTTACTGTGTGTATGCAAAGGATATGCCATTTTATCTCCTTCTTCCACCCGATGGACTCAGGAATACATACCACAGACTTGTCATGCACAGTATCATGCATGCCCTCATCAACTGCATCAGGGTTGAATGTATGGGAAAGAAATGGCAGGGCCAACAGGTGTTGACAGGTGACTCTGTTGCAGTTAATGTAATGGCTATGCTTGTGAGGGACATGTTGACAGTACTGCAGTAACCTGTTCTGTATGTATTAGCCAGTGGTAGTACACAACACTGAGCTGACATGTCTGTGGGCTACCTGTCTGTGACAAGCGGTATGTATGCAAGGTCACACTGTCTGACACCAGTGTCGGTCACACACTGTTGCATGCATACACACCTGGCACATGTACATATAACACTGTACCTTGCCTATGACATGGTTAGTGAATTCCCAGTCTGCTATACTCCCTCTTGGGAATGTCTGCAAGGCCACAGCCTGCAGACACACAGACACCTGGATCACAAACAGAATACAGCATGTCAAACTACATTCAGTCAGTGGTACTACAGCATTAATGCATCCTGGCTAATATGGTACATACACCTGTATGTGTACCCATAACAAATGAAAGCAGACATCAACTTACATAGTAGTACATACCTACAATGTACTATAGTCACCCTGTGCATCAGACCCATATTAACATGTCCCTACATCGATGGTATGGATGACAGGGATGTGGCACAGGTATTGCCATATGCACTAGGTGTGGTGTGGGTTTGCCAGAGGCCTAGGCTGGGCCATACGGTTGACATCATGTGTGAGTGTTTGGAGGGGTATCCAGTAGATGAGCTGTACAGAGGTGCTGTGTGTGTCTGGAGGTGATTGCCTGTGATGCAGATGTGTGTGGGTATGTATGTATGCACACAGTCATGCCATATGGCAGCCCTACACAGGGGTATGTTGGACAGCTGTGGACCATACATGGCAGGGTATCCAGGTCACCATCTCTGGCCATGGACATGAGAACTGGTCCTGCCAGGGGTATCACTGGCACCACCAGGCCCAAGGCTAGCTGCAGTACTCCTTCCTGATGGTGATGGCTGTCCACTGAATCTGTGCCCCTGATGGGAATGGCCAGGACCACGTGGCCATGGCCTGCTCCATTGTGATGTGGACAGCAACCCCCCTTCTGTAGTGCTGGTGTCACTGCCACTAAGGGAGTGGGAAGGAGTACAACCCCATACACTCTCAGCTGTTGTTGGTGATGACCTACATCCAATGGCTGATGGCCATCCCCCACCACATGCTCTTGGACGGACATGCCACAGTCGGGGATTGCCAAGGTCTCACCCCACCGTCTATTCATGACCACAGTATTTTGACATGTGGCCTCAATAAGGTCATGTATATCACCATGTACATCAGGGAGAGTTGCATCCACCACTCTGATTATTTGGGTGTTGTGGCATTCACTATGTGCCTGTGCATCCAAGACAAGAAAGACAGCCTGAATTACTTTCCTAGTGGCAGCAGCTTAACTTGGAAACAAGTTTTAAATTACATGCACTTGTTAATTGAATCAGGTGAAAAAGAGGGGAAGACCATAGCAGAAGAAATTTTGAAGAAAGAGAATAGAATATATGACACTTATCCAGTACAGATAGTGCAAGAGAGAATGGGGATTTTACTTGAATCAATCACAGCATATGAAAATAAACTTCTAAGACAGAAGTTTCATACTTTAGAACGAGACATTGTAGATTTTAAAAAGGGTCATGTCTTCATATGGCCTAAAGCATGTCAGAACAAGTAGAACTAACAAGATCCACCTTAAATTATTCTGAGAACAAAACAGAAAC
>NC_056726.1:1416495049-1416511080 GCF_019279795.1 Protopterus annectens
CCCCAAAAATAAAAATCAACTTCCTTAAAACTAGGGAAATTTTGCAAATTGGAAACCCCCTTTTTGCAATCACCTTCAGGAATGCATGGATCATGCAATCCCAAATAAAACCAAGACCCAATCCTCCAAAGGCAGACGTCCTGTCTGGTGGACCCCAGCAGTAAACAAACTATACAATAGAAGGAGGAAGCTACTACATGATAGAGCAAAATCCCAAAAAGGGAAGGCATCTCTGATCAGTATTAGCAAAAAACTCCGGGCACTCATAAAATCGTCTAAGGCCAGCTTCGAGAGAAAAATTGCACAGGACACTAAGGATAATCACCACGCTTTCTTTAGTTATATTTAGGAACCTGGGTGGGAATTCTCAGATATGCTCAGAATTAGTCCAAAATGACAAAAAATACACCAAACCCACAGACATTGCCAACATCCTAGCTGATGGTTCAGTGCAAACTTCTCCCCCACCCCACCAAAAGGGCAAATATTTATCCCAGCAGAGTGCTGCCCCCCTGACATCTCAGATGCTCAGGTAAGAGCTGCCCTCTCCAAAGCAAAAAACACAGCATCAATGGGACCAGACGGTGTCCCGGGCTGCGTCCTACATGAACTCCTAGAAGAGCTAAACCCAAACATAAAACTACTGTTCAATCTCAGCTTTACTACAGGATATGTACCCAAAGAGTGGTGTACAGCAACAGTGGACCCTCTCCACAAAGGTGGTGCCTCAACGGATCCTGGAAACTATCACCCCATAAGCCTGACTAGCTTGGTCTGCAAAGCTATGCAAAGGATCATCATGGACTTCATAAATAAAGATATTGGGGACCTACAGACACTGGATCCTACCCAGTTCAGCTTTGTTAAGGGCAGATCCTGCCTCTTAAACCTGGTTGATTTCTTTGAAACAGTCACCAAGGCCATTGACGAGGGGAAGGTGGTCCACACAGCCTACCTGGACCTTGCAAAAGCCTTCAATACAATACCCCACTCAGGCATTATAGATAAGCTCACCAGCTTAAATATAAACCCCTATGTCACTAGATGGGTTGCAAACTGGCTCAAGGACAGACCCCACATGGTTAGAATTGCTGGAGCCATGTCAGACTCCAAACCAGTTACAAGTTGCGTCCCCCAAGGCTCAGTCCTGGGACCTCTCTTGTTCGGTATATATTTCTCGGAGGTACAGGCCAACACGGAAGGACTGTGGCTGACTAAGTTCGCAGATGACTGCAAACTGGGCACCATAATCGACTCTCCAGCCGACACAAGCATCCTCCAAAAGGGCCTCATAGAAACAGACAACTGGTGCCAGAGCCATGGCCTCAAGCTAAACGCCAAAAGTGTATAGTCATCCCCTTTGGCAAAAACAAAGTGCCCACAAATTACCACATAGGTGGTAATCCATTAAGTACAGAAGAAGTAATTAGGGAACTGGGGACCCAAGTTGATAGCAATCTCTCATTTGACAACCATGTGGCCAAAGTGGTTAGAAACACATTTTATATAGCCCACCTAATCATGAAGGGATTCACATCTAGATCAGGGGAGGTCATCGTGCATCTTTACTCATCCCTCATCAGGCCCATAATTGAGTACAATGCCCCTTTTGGGATGTACCTTACCAGACACCTGCAGCAACTGGAAAGAACCCAAAAGTACCTCACCAAGAGGGTCATAGGGCTCAAACAGATGCCATATGCTGCCCGGTTAAAGAAACTCCAGCTCTATTCAGTGGCATACCGCCTGCACAGAGGCGATCTGTGCCTGACGTATAAAGCCATGTCCAACCCGGAATTAATGGACATGCTGCACCTCAGAAAATCCAAATCCCATTGAGCTACACGCTCGAGAGACTTGAACCTCAGCACTGAAATAAATAGGACATGCTGGAGGGACAAATTCATAACCCAGAGGCTCCCTTCACTCTGGAATAAAATCCCAGTCCAGGTTAGGCAGAGTCCCTCATTGACTCTCTTCAAGAGGAATCTTGATGAGTGGATGGGAGATCGTAGGTTTATCCCGGGTATCACTTCTGTGTCACTGTTAGACAGAGGCACAGTATACTAACCTCGAAAAAGGGCATAGCAAAATTAATTTAAAATGGGTGGTGAAAGCCAAACACACTCTGGCTAGGCTTATAAATGTCCTAGGGCAGATAGCCTAGTATGAACCTATAAACCTATAAATAAAAGATTTCAGAGTGGATATTTAGCAGAATATCAGAGACAAAGGAAAATAAGAATTCTTATATTAATTGCTAGAAGTGCTCAATTAGTCAAATAAGAGGAAAATAGATAAGAAAGGCTGATTTGTGATAGTAAAAGGCTACTGGTAGGAGATGAGGATTGTGCTGGCATGTATATATATTCCACCTAAAACTGCTATTAAATTAAATAATTTGGGAGAAACAATCAGCTTTGAGCAGGGAATATTACTTATAGTTGGGGACTGGAATTTGATTTGCAACAATGAGGATGCAACTGTGGGGTCTAGAATGGAAAATATAACAAAAGAGAGTAGATTTATAAAGAAATTTATGAAAATATTTGGTATGGAAGATGTGAATTTGGTAGTAGGAATTCAGAGAGAATTTACATATAATTTCCTAAGGTACAATAACTGGGCTAGACCAGACATAAGCTATATTTCACAGGAATATGTGCATTTAATTGAGAACTTGGACATAAATCCAATAACTTTTGCGGATCATGCTCCAATAATTACTAAGATAAAAATGCTGGATAATGAGGTAAAGGTGAGACACTGACAGTTCCCTACCTACCTGTTAAAAAGAGAGGAATTTTAGGAATGGGTAGTGGAAATTATTCAGGAGTTACAAGGGAGACAGAAAATACTCCAGAAGGTATAGCTAGTGAATGTGATACAATAAAGTGATGTTTATGAATGGGACATAAATAAAAGAAACAAGATATATGGTTAGGAAGCAACAAGAATTATTTAGAGGGGCTGACAATGGTTAAAGTATTATAGAATAAGGGGACTTTCACAGAACAAGAAGACTCACAACTGCAAAGTGCTAAATAGAAAATAAGGAATAATATGCAAGAGTTTGGAATAGATTGCTATTAAGCAACTGTTTCTGATAATAACTCAAGAGCACAAATAGTTTTTGACACAAAGACATCAACAATAGAAAGTAGAAAGGGTTGTTGTCATACCTAGAGATCCTATAACAAGAAACATAGCCATATATCCTGTAGACATATTAGAGATATTTCAGAAATGTTATGAACATTTGTATAAAACAGAAAAGTGGAGAAAACAAGGAAAGTACAATTGGAAATATTTATGGAAGACTTAAATATGCCAAGGTTAGAGGTTGATGAGGTTCAACAATTAACAGTTTAGATAGGAGGAGATGAGATAAAATGGTAATGTATAACCACTCTGCAAGATAGTCTCCAGGATTAGATGGTATTCTGCTGAAAGTTTGCAAGGTAGGAGTAAAGAAAGTGATAAAGATCTGGAAGATTTTGTTTAATGGTATTTTAAAAGGAGAAGAAGCACCAGAATCCTAGAAAAAAACTGTGGTGGCTGTAATACCTAAAGACAATAAAGACCTATCATATCCAGTTTCATACAGGACCATTCCAATTTTAAACAATGATTATAAAGTGTTTATCTCTATAATGGCTAAAAGAATGGCAAAGGTGTTGCCAAAATTGTTCCTTGGTTCCTGTGTTTCTCCATTTTCCTTGTTTGGTCAGGGGGAAGTTTCTTTACTCACCAGTGAGAGTGGGGAGTACTGAGCTGCCTGTTTGTCCTCAGAGGAGTGGTTTAAGGCAGTAACTTGTAGTTTACTGACCATTTTGGGTCATTTCCTGTCTTTTCCAGCCCCCTGCTATAAAGCACACTTTGGTGGGCTTTTCTGGCTATAGAGAACTCAGCACAGCTCCTTGTGGTGTCCAGCAGAGTTCCTAGAGCAGCAGAGACCAGAAAAGACAAACTTCCAGATTCTAAGTATTTTTTTCTGCATTTTCGACTTTTTAAGCCTTTTGACGACTATTTCTGCCTGTTTTATTCTGTTATTACCGGTTTTTACTGTTTTTAATAGCTTGAATTGTTTGTTGCACTTCCTTGTTTAAGTTTTGATTAAAAGTTAAACAACAGGCTAATACACTCAAGTGTACTAGCTTTTGATAGCAATTAGTCGAAAAACACAGCATTTATTGTATTTTCTGCCTATCTGAAAAAAAAACTTGAAAAAAACAAAAAAAATACTCTTGTTTTCCATACTTTCCTAATAGTTTGTTCCAGAGATCAGATTTTGCTGATCCCTGGGCTTTGTCTTGGTTCCTGTGTTTCTCCATTTTCCTTGTTTGGTCAGGGGGAAGTTTCTTTACTCACCAGTGAGAGTGGGGAGTACTGAGCTGCCTGTTTGTCCTCAGAGGAGTGGTTTAAGGCAGTAACTTGTAGTTTATTGGCCATTTTGGTAATTTCCTGTCTTTTCCAGCCCCCTGCTATAAAGCACGCTTTGGCGGGCTTTTCTGGCTATAGAGAACTCAGCACAGCTCCTCGTGGTGTCCAGCAGAGTTCCTAGAGCAGCAGAGACCAGAAAAGACAAACTTTCCAGATTCTAAGTATTTTTTTCTGCATTTTCGACTTTTTAAGCCTTTCGACGACTATTTCTGCCTGTTTTATTCTGTTATTACCTGTTTTTAATAGCTTGAATTGTTTGTTGCACTTCCTTGTTTAAGTTTTGCTTAAAAGTTAAACAACAGGCTAATACACTCAAGTGTACTAGCTTTTGATAGCAATTAGTCGACAAACACAGCATTTATTGTATTTTCTGCCTATCTGAAAAAATAACTTGAAAAAAAAAAATACTCTTGTTTTCCATACTTTCGTAATAGTTTGTTCCAGAGATCAGATTTTGCTGATCCCTGGGCTTTGTCTTGGTTCCTGTGTTTCTCCATTTTCCTTGTTTGGTCACGGGGAAGTTTCTTTACTCACCAGTGAGAGTGGGGAGTACTGAGCTGCCTGTTTGTCCTCAGAGGAGTGGTTTAAGGCAGTAACTTGTAGTTTATTGGCCATTTTGGGTCATTTCCTGTCTTTTCCAGCCCCCTGCTATAAAGCACGCTTTGGCGGGCTTTTCTGGCTATAGAGAACTCAGCACAGCTCCTCGTGGTGTCCAGCAGAGCTCCTAGAGCAGCAGAGACCAGAAAGACAAACTTTCCAGATTCTAAGTATTTTTTCTGCATTTTCGACTTTTTAAGCCTTTCAGTGAGTATTTCTGCCTGTTTTATTCTGTTATTACCTGTTTTTACTGTTTTTAATAGCTTGAATTGTTTGTTGCACTTCCTTGTTTAAGTTTTGCTTAAAAGTTAAACAACAGGCTAATACACTCAAGTGTACTAGCTTTTGATAGCAATTAGTCGAAAAACACAGCATTTATTGTATTTTCTGCCTATCTGTAAAAAAACTTGAAAAAACAAAAAAATACTCTTGTTTTCCATACTTTCGTAATAGTTTGTTCCAGAGATCAGATTTTGCTGATCCCTGGGCTTTGTCTTGGTTCCTGTGTTTCTCCATTTTCCTTGTTTGGTCAGGGGAAGTTTCTTTACTCACCAGTGAGAGTGGGGAGTACTGAGCTGCCTGTTTGTCCTCAGAGGAGTGGTTTAAGGCAGTAACTTGTAGTTTATTGGCCATTTTGGGTCATTTCCTGTCTTTTCCAGCCCCCTGCTATAAAGCACGCTTTGGCGGGCTTTTCTGCATATAGAGAACTCAGCACAGCTCCTCGTGGTGTCCAGCAGAGTTCCTAGAGCAGCAGAGACCAGAAAAGACAAACTTTCCAGATTCTAAGTATTTTTTATTGCATTTTCAACTTTTTAAGCCTTTCAATGACTATTTCTGCCTGTTTTATTCTGTTATTACCTGTTTTTACTGGTTTTAATAGCTTGAATTGTTTGTTGCACTTCCTTGTTTAAGTTTTGCTTAAAAGTTAAACAACAGGCTAATACACTCAAGTGTACTAGCTTTTGATAGCAATTAGTCAAAAAACACAGCATTTATTATATTTTCTGCCTATCTGTAAACAAAACTTGAAAAAGAAAAAAAAAATACTCTTGTTTTCCATACTTTCGTAATAGTTTGTTCCAGAGATCAGATTTTGCTGATCCCTGGGCTTTGTCTTGGTTCCTGTGTTTCTCCATTTTCCTTGTTTGGTCGGGGGAAGTTTCTTTACTCACCAGTGAGAGTGGGAGTACTGAGCTGCCTGTTTGTCCTCAGAGGAGTGGTTTAAGGCAGTAACTTGTAGTTTATTGGCCATTTGGGTCATTTCCTGTCTTTTCCAGCCCCCTGCTATAAAAGCACGCTTTAGCCGATTTAAGCGGAGTTGCCACAGGAGCACACAAGAGCAGTGGCGGTTAATCAAGGTTAAACTATTCGGGCTACCTAAAGTCCACTCTTCAAATTTTCCCTTAAAACAGCCTTCCTTGAACTGTACTGCTGATCAAACCAGCGTATTCTATATCTAAAAAGTTCAGCTCTACTTGATTCTTAACTAGACTATTCTTTATCTGTAAAGCCTAGCACTTGCTCCTAAAGTATTTTTTTTACTTTGATATAGCACTTTTATTATACATAGTACCCCACCAGCCAAAAACCCCTTTTCGATCACACACATCCCCCGGAGTCTTTTTAAATTCTTTGTCTATTCCTTCTAGCATGTCGAGGGATCAGTTGCTAGTGTCCTCTCCTGCTCAGCTGGTGAATCTGGGAATATTGAGACAATGTTACAATTGTCTCATGTACACGGACAACCCTCTCCTTCTTCCACAAAACACAAATACATTCGAGAGATGCGACTATATAGCCAAACTGGAGGCTGAGCTCTCTCAACATAGGACTGGCAAGACCAGACAGGAGGAGAAGGTAACCACACACACCACAAACCCAGTCTCGCATAGTACTATCACAACTTCAAATCATACACATAAATACACAAAGACATACTCGGAGGCTCTGATCAAAAATCTACTAAAACAGCAGAGGCCACCAAAGCAGACACCCAAACAACTGCCACCTCAGGACACAACACATGAAACACACAGACCACATAGTCAGTGTGCCAAACAGTCACAGCCCTTAAGGCCAAACACAATGCCAGATACACCCGTCATTGGTGACTCCATAGTCAGACACACTGACGTCCCGCTCACCAGATTGAGTAAGGAAAAGGTCACAGTACGCTGCCTGTCGGGCGCTAGAATCCACCACATAACGCAAGCACTTAGGTCTCTCAACAGCAGGTACAAGTACGACTCTGTCATTGTCCACGCTGGTGTGAACGACCTGAGATGTACCTCCTTGGACTACATGAAAAGAGACATAGAGGAGCTCTCTGATTATGTAGCCCAGGCAGGTATGACCCTGACTTTGAGCAGTATCCTACCTTCACCAAGAATGATGCCACAATACAGAGACAAGATGATCAGCTTTAATAACTGGCTTAAACTCTGGTGTCATTCAAAGGGGATCCAATGTCTGTCTGCCTGGGATGACATGCTGGACAAGCCACGCTGCTTCGCAAGGGACTGTTGCACCTGTCACCCTGGGCTTCCGGATATTGGCAAAGGCTCTTGCCACCCCCATAGTGCCTTTTGTAGGCAAGGCTCAAATTCTAAAACTACCACCCTAGAACACAAAAAAGGAAAAAAAAATAAGGGTAATGCTGCTCAATGCCAGAAGTCTCAACCTCAAGATGCACGCACTCGAGGCCCTTCTCAGTATGGAGAACATCGATGTCTGTGCTGTGACTGAAACCTGGTTCAAGGCTCCAGAGAGCACCCCGGCACTATCAGGTTTTACCTCATGTCATGCGTTCCGGCCCCAAAATCCGGACAACACCAAGAAGGGAGGGGGGGTGTCTATATTCATCAAGGACACCCACACCTCAAGGTTGGTGGCAATGCACGATGCATCAGAGACCATCCAGGTGCAATTATCCATAGGCAAGACTGCTCTGAAATTTGTAGCATGTTACAGGCCACCCTCTCAATCTCAGGAACCTCACATAGCTTTCCTGAAAACACTGGAGGGGATAAATGTATCTCCAAACACCATCATACTAGGTGACTTCAACTACCCAAATATAGACTGGGATCACTACTCAAGCCCCAACACTCTAGCCCAAAGGTTCCTAGAGTTCATAAACTCAAATGCCATGGAACAACTCGTCACCATCCCCACAAGAGGAGAAAACATACTAGATCTCATCATCACGAACATGGGGTCACAATGTTCAACACCGGAAGTATACCCCTCACTGGTGAGATCAGACCATAAACTAATCTCACTGGAAGTCCACATCCCCCCCACCTGAGATAAAAAAGACCACAGTGAAGAACTTCTCAAAAGCCAACTTCACACTTCTAAAAACTGGTGTGGTCTCTTTAAGGCCCCAAGCCTCAAGGAAACCATTACTCAAGCCGCTGAATCACTTACAAATGCCTTCTACCAGCACCTACAGGACTGCATGGATCAGGCAATCCCAAACAAAACAAAGACTCTTTGTACCAAAGGCAAGCGTCCAGTCTGGTGGACCCCAGCCATAAACAAACTCTACAACAAAAGGAGGAAGCTACTACAAGATAGAGCAAAATCCTTTGATCATTATAAGTAAAAAACTAAGAGCTCTCATAAAATCATCCAAGGCAAATTTTGAGAGAAAAGTCGCTAAGGACTCAAAAGACAATCATAAGGCCTTCTTTAGCTATGTTAGAAACCTGGGAGGAAACTCCCAGATATGCTCAGAATTAGTTCAAAATGATGTAAAAATTACTGAACCTACAGACATTGCCAACATACTGGCTGACAGGTTCAGTGCAAACCCTCCCCCCCCAAAAGGTGAGATATCTATACCAGAGGATTGTAACCCCCAAACATCTCTAACGCTCAGGTGAGAACTGCTCTCTCCAAGGCAAAAAACACAGCATCCATGGGTCCAGATGGTGTCCCCAGTTGTGTGCTCCACGAACTCAATGAGGAATTAAACCCTCAGTTAGGGCAGCTGTTTAATCTTAGCCTCACCTCAGGATACGTGCCTAAGGAGTGGCGTATGGCAACTGTGGTCCCACTTCACAAAGGCGGTGCCTCCACCGACCCTGGAAATTACCGTCCCATCAGCTTGACAAGCCTGATCTGCAAAGCTATGGAGAGGATCATAATGGAACTCATAAATAAAGACATAGGGGACTTGCAGACTTTGGATCCGACCCAGTTTGGCTTTGTCAAAGGCAGATCATGCCTTTTAAACTTGGTTGACTTTTTCGAAACGGTCACCAAGGCCATTGATGAGGAAAGGCAGTCCACACAGCCTACCTCGACCTGGCAAAGGCTTTCACAATACCCCACTCAGGTATCATTGAAAAACTCATCAGCTTAAATGTAAACCCATACATCACAAGATGGGTTGCAAACTGGCTAAGTGACAGAACCCACAGGGTCAGAGTTGCTGGCGCCATGTCAGACTCAAAGCCTGTCACAAGTGGTGTCCCACAGGGCTCAGTCCTGGGCCCACTCCTGTTCGCATCTACTTTTCAGAAGTACAAGCAAACACAGGAGGATTATGGCTGACAAAATTTGCAGATGACTGCAAACTGGGCATATAGTTGAGAACACATCTGACACAGATATCCTTCAGAAGGGTCTTATAGAAATGGATAACTGGTGCCAGAACCATGGCCTAAAGTTAAACGCCAAAATGCATAGTCATACCCTTCGGGAAAAACAAGGTTACCTAGCTACCATATAGCGGCAACCCACTAAGCACAGAAGAGGTTATCAGGGATCTGGGGACCCAGGTTGACAGTAACCTTTCGTTTGACACTCACATTGCCAAAGTAGTTAGGAAGACCTTCTACATTGCCCACCTGATCATGAAGGGATTCACATCTAGATCAAGGGAAGTCATCGTCCCCCTGTACTCATCACTCATCAGACCAATGATTGAGTACAATGCCCCATTCGGAATGTATCTGACACGACACCTGCAGCAACTGGAAAGGCCCCAAATGTTCCTCACCAAAAGGATAAAGGGTCTCAAAAATATGTCCTATGCTGCCAGACTGAAGGAACTCCAGCTCTATTCAGTCGCTTACCATCTGCTCAGAGGTGACCTGTGCCTGACATACAAGGCCATGTCCAACCCAGAACTGATGAACATGCTTCACCTCAAAAAATCTAGATCCCTCAGAACTACAAGGGCGGGAGACTTAAACCTTGACACGGTTATTAATAGGACATGCTGGAGGGACAGATTCATCACCCAGAGACTCCCTATGCTGTGGAACAAAATCCCGGTACATATGAGGCAGAGCACCTCGCTGGCTTTGTTCAAGAGAAATCTTGACCAATGGATGGGAGATCGCAGATATACCCCAGGGATTATCTCAGTGTCACTGCTTGACAGAGGCACAGCAAAATAATGGGTATAGTATCCTCCAAACTAAAGGGGTGGCGAAAGCCACAAAACTCTGGGCTAGGCTTATAAATGCCCTTGGGCAGATAGCCTAGTATGAACCTATGAACCTATGAACTGCAGTATACAAAGAGAAGTGAAAACTTAAAAAGCTTAACTGAGGCAAAAAAATGTTAGGGGCTGCCATTGCTATTATAAGGCAACATGTGCAAGTTGCTGAGGGTGGTGCCATTGCGAATGCTGCTGAGCAACCCACAGTGAGGAGATGGAGAAGAGTGTACAGACCCAGGGTAACCTACCAGGGGCTACATGAGCTGGAGATAGTGGAGCGCTATAGAGTGGACAGAGACCTCCTGCAGCAAATTGTTGAGCTGTGCAGGCCACGCCTCACACACAGAACCAACAGAGTGGAACCCATCCCAGTGGAAACCAAGGTATGTGTTGGTCTAAGAATACTAGCAACAGGTACCTCCCATAGACCAACTGGTGATATGATGGGGATTTCACAGGTATCAGCATCCAAGGTACTGCACCAGTTCCTGAATGCCATGTCAGCACATGTTGGTGATCATGTATATTTCCCCAATTCCCATGAGGTATTGGCCAGTAATATGCGTCTCTTCCAGCAAATAGCGGAATAACCTGAGGTAGGGGGTGCAACTGACTGCACGCACATACACATCAAACACCAGTCGGTGAGCGGGGTAGGGACTACATCAACCGCAAGGGCTTCCACTCCATCAACTGCCAGGTCGTGTGCAATGCCCAGGGCATAATACTGAATGTGTGTGCTGGCTGCCCTGGAAGCTACCACGATTCCCATATCTGGCATCTGACACAGCTGTACCAGACATTTGCCAATGGGGACATCCTTGACGGTCACCTAGTGGGGGATGCTGGATACGCACTGGAGCCGTGGCTGATGACACCCATCAGAAATGCACACACACCTGAACAAGAACTCCATAATGAGGCACACGCACAAACATGAAATGTAATCGAGTGTGTGTTTGGGATGCTCAAGTCATGGTTCCGGTGCCTGGACACATCTGGTGGAGCCTTGCAGTACTCACCAACTACATGCACCCAAATTGTCATGGTATGTGCCATGCTACTCAATATGATCCTGCGAAAACAGCTGCAGCAGGAATAGCATGGGGCAGGGCCAAACAGCCCCCCACCATTGCCAAGGCCTGCACAGGCACTAGGCGTGACTTGGAGGAGGAACAACCTGAGCCTGCCCCAGTAAGCAGAAGGAGGCATGCCCAGTATGCCTTGGCCTTGGCAAAGAGGCAACGCATAGCACATACACTGGCTTAGTAGGAGCCCTGGAAATTATACCTCTCTCTGACTTGCACATAAAATAAAAGGGATGCCTAACTTGACACTACCTGTTTACACACATGTATAGGGAGTGTACTATGTGCATCCAACATAGGCAGCCCTGCAGCACCACCTGAGGCATGATTGCCATGTTTTAAGAAATATAAAGCAGTGCTAGGAAGCTTTTACCACTAATTAGTATATGTAAACAAAATATCCCGTACCAACTAGCGCAATGTCGGGGAACATTGAGCAATGTTGGCCAAGGCCAGGCAAAGTCGGGCAAAGTTGAGCAAAGTCAGGTAAACATGCTCATATCTGCTTTACTGTTTCTTAAGCAGTCTGGTCTGCCCAGCATGAAAATAAAAAGCAGTGACAGGGCTTGAACCCGGGATACTGTGCACTATAGTCACAGTACTGAACCACTAAGTCATGACAGCATTTCACTGGCACAGACACAGCAGGACAATTGTACACTAATGTAAACACAAAGAAATGCTGTAGCATGCCCCTAAAGAGGCATATGGGTAACCTCCCCCACAGGCCTATGCAGACAGAGAACGGCAGGCCAGGCAGTGTGATGTGGGTTGGGTAGGCTATGAAGTTGCAATCTAATATACGTGACAGTGGATGCCAAGATCTGTAGTACAGTAGTATTCCTCAAGCCAGTACGATAGGCAACAGTACAGACTGAAATGGAGTACCTTACATAGTAGTGCAGGCCTAGCAAATGTGTATAAGTGTCAGGTGAACCCCTCATCCTATGTACACCCACAGTAACAATCAGGCGTGCCCCCGGGTAGAAATGTACAAAGAATAGCTGTCCCCTCTGTATGCAGAAATGTTGATAAGTCTATGCAAAGTGTCTCATGGAAGCCCTGCAGGCACAGCATGATCCCTGTTGATTTATGACACAAAGGTGAGCCCTGCTCTAAAAATACAACTTGATTTTCCACACACATATAGTATAAATGTCTATAGCGGGCGTGCTCACACACTTCAACAAATGTAGTGGATTTCATTCATCATCACACTGAAAGGTCATACTGGGCATGCTCACACACTTGAATAAACGAAGCAAATGTCAGGCAACAACATACTAAAAGGTCATACTGGGCATGCTCACACACTTAGGCTAAATAATAAGGAGGCTAAATATGGAGATGATAATAAGGGATCTATGAACAAATGTGGTTAGTCATCGCTACTTCCAGAAACACATTCACAAAATGGTCAGAAAATCATGCTATGTGTTCACACAACCTGCCAAGGTCTGCGCATGTAAGTCAAAGGAGGTTCCCTCTACACATCAGTCATCAGACCCTTCAGAGACTACCACAACACACTTGCGATTAATATGACTAGGCACCATCAGCAGCTGGAAAGACCACTGTAGTACCTCAACAAGAGGATTACTGGCCTCAAACAGTTGCCCCATGCAAAAAGACTGAATTTAACCCAATCTGTACTCTGTTGCATACTATCTACACAGGAGATCTCTGTACAACAGGCAGGTCCATGTCATGGCAACACTCAGATCTGTTCTGAGTTACAGCTCAATGGCACTAAATATACAACTGATATTGCCAACATCCTGGCAGATAGGGTCAGTGTTAACTTTACCCCCCTCTCGCCCATGAAAGAGCACATCACTATAATGGAAGACTGCAAAGTTGCTGTCATCATGGCTGCACAGGAAAAAAAACACTTTCCAAAGCCAGTATCACAGCAGCCATGGGACCAGATAACTACCCAGGCTGTGTTCTGCATAAACCACAGAACGAACAGGCACCACACCGATGTACCATGCTCAGTCATAGCCACACCTCAGGCTTTGTGCCAGCTGAATGGTGCACAGCGACGGTTATCCCACTACACAAGGGTGGAGACACCATGGACCCCAGGAACTAGCGCTCCATTAGCCTGATGAGCCTGCCCTTCAAGGCCATGGAATGTATCATCATACAACTTATAAAAAAATACATTTGTAATCCCCAAACTCTGGACCACAACCATTTTGGGTGTGTAAAATGCAGATCATGTCTCCTAAACCTGATAGATGACATTGAAGCAGTCAGCAGAGCCATAGACAAGGGTAAGGTGGTTCGCACAGCCTATGTAGATCCTGCCACGGCTTACAACACCACCCCACACTCTGTAAATACAGATAAACCCACTAAACAAGATATAAACAGCTATGTCACAAGATGGGTTGCCAACAGGCTTACTGACAGAACACACACTGTGAAAGTAGCAGACTCCATGTATGACTTTGGACCAGTGACGAGTGCAGTACCACAGGCTCCAGTCATGGGTCTTGTCCTGTTTAGTATCTACTTCCCTGAAGTAAACTTTAACATGGAAGGTCTGTGGCTACTGATGTTTCCAGATGACTGCAAACTAGGAGCCATAAGTGTAAACACTAAAGATGTGGACTTCTTACAAAAGGGCCTCACTGAGACAGATGGCTGTTGTCAAGCTCAATGCCAAAAAGTGCATTGTCCTCCCCTTTGTTAAAAACTCTGTAGCCATGAACTACAACATAGGCAGTAGTATACTTAACACTGAAAGTGTGACAAGAGACCTCAGGTCACAGGTGGACAGTGGACACAACTGTGATAATCACATCCCCACAGTAGTCAGGAAATCCTCCTATGTGGCACACCTCATCACAAAAGGTGTCTCATGCAGAATAGAAGAGGACATTGTTCCTCTCTACTCATCACTCACTAGAACCATAATAGAGTACAATGCCCCTTTTGCTATGTACCTCACAAGACAACTACAACAACTGGAAAGCCTGCAGCAATACCTCACAAGGAGCATTAGTGGCCTGAAATACATGCCATACACAGACCATCTCAAAATGCTCCACCCGTACTCCCTTGCATATCACCTACTCAGAGGTGTTCTCTGCCTAACATACAAAACTATGTCAAACACAGAGCTGTTGGACATGCTCCACGTAAAACACTCACATTCCCTCTGATCTTCAGACCCAAAACCACGAGTGAAATACCAAAGTAAGGGGTGTATCCATTTACCTTATGGATACCCACACCTTCAGGTTAGTGGCACAGCATGTGGCCTTGGAGACCATGCAAGTGCAACTAAACTTGGGCAAAGCTGCTTATCAGATTGTAGCCTGCTACAGATCACCTACCTTGTCTCAGGAACCTCACTCAGTATTCCTGAGAACAGTGGAAAATACAAAGGACCTATCAAACACCATTATATGAGGAGATTACAACTAGCCAAACATTGAGTGGGAGAATTATTTGTGTACAACGTCCTTTGCCCAATGTTTCCTAGAGTTTAAAAACTCCAACACCCTGGAACAGCTGGTCACCACGCCCACCAGAGGTGACAACATACTGGACCTGATCATCACCAACATGGGGTACCAGTGTACCACAACAGAGATAAACCCCTTGCTGGTAATATCAGATTATAAAGTAATCACACTGGACATCCACATCCAGCCCCCGCCCCAGTCAATGAAACCACTGTGAAGACATTTTGAAAAGTAAACTGCACACTTCCCAAAACCAAAGTGGAAAGTTCCAAAGCCCCCTTGCTATAGGCTAATGCTATACAATCTGCTGAATAATTTACAAGTGCATCCTATGAGCATCTACAGGGATGCATTGATCAAGACATCCCAAATAAAACCAAGATGCACTCCTCCAAAAATAAGAAACCAATCTGGTGGTCATCGCCCATAAATAAGCTAGACAACAGCAGGAGGAAACGAATACATGACAGAGCAAACTTCACAAAAGGAAAGGCATCACTGATCATTATTAGGAAGAAACAATGATCGCTCATAAAATAATCCAAGGCCAGTTTCTAAAGACAAATTGCCAAGGAATTTAAGAATAACAACCACAAAGCCTTTGTTAGCTATACCAAACATGTAGGTGGCAACTTCCAAATATGCTGTCAGCTACTGAAAATGTCAAGAAATACACTGAACAAACTTACATTGCCCACATCCTGGGGGACAGGTTCAGTGCAAACTCCCCCATCACCCCCAAAAGGGCCTGTGTCCATCCCAGAAGAATGCAGAGCCCCAGACTACATGGACATGCAGGTAAAGACAGCCCTCTCCAAAGCTAAGAACACAGCATCAATGGGACTGGATGGTGTCCCAGGCTGCATCTTACACCAGCCCCAAAAGGAACTACACCCTCACCTACATTCACTGTCCAGACTCAATCGTACCACAGGCTATGTACCCAAATAATGGCATACACCAACAGTC
>NC_056726.1:1416511580-1416552485 GCF_019279795.1 Protopterus annectens
ACTCTGTTCTTAAAGCTGTAATGCACACTGGCGTTCAGCTCCGCGCACACCTGCTTACAACTGCTTAAACGTGCTTACTCTTGCGCACACCCGCGCAATTTTCTTTAAAAGAAATGAAAATGGGGAGACAGGAAAGTGGTGAAAAAGGGGTCACAAAGAGGGTAAGACAGTAGGGAAACAAGCTTGGGTTTTGCAGGAGGGATGTAGGTAAGGCCCATAGCTGCCCATTCCTTCATCAGCAACAGCTGTGCATATGTTTGTAATTTGGTGTGACATTTGATACCTTCCACCCCTGAGAGAGGTGTAAGGACAACAGTAATACTTGTTGTACAGCCAATTGTAATTGATAGTTTCTATGCCTGGTAGACATATGTGTGGAATGGGCAGCTATGTATGGGGCATAATTTTTTTGTGGGTACAGAGTGCCCTTTTTTTTTTTTCAGGTGAGAGTGGTATGTCAGGTGAGGGAAGTAGGTATAGCTGGGGAGGTAGGTTGGGTAGGTCAACAGACAAGACAAACAAGACGCATACAGGGGAGGCGTATGACACATGTGGGGGGGTTACACAATTGACGGGGACGGAGGTTTGGATATCCAGAGCCCATGAGCCCACAGATGGCAACAGTGGAACTGATATCCCCACCCATGGGCAGTTGCCACTGTTCCTTCACTGCCCAGGATGGGGCTGTGCTGGGGGCTGTGTAGGCCGGGCAACAGGCATGCCCATAAGTTGTGCCACCTGTGCCTCAAGCTGGCGTAGGGGCTCAAGAACAGAGTCCCAGATCTCCCTATGCACCACAGTCCGGACACTACGGAGGGTGAGTGGTGGTTCTCCTCCGGCCACGCTTGCAGAGGGGGGACGAGCCCCATCCCCTGCAGTGCTTCCACCTGCAGGTGGCACAGGGCCACCAGAGGAGGGTCCAGACTGGGCACTAGTGCCAGGTGCACTCACCAGCTGAGGTGGGAGAGGTGGGTCCGCTGGAACCCACCTTCCCTGTCATCCTATGTTTTGCATTATGTCATGACAGTTTGGGTTAGTAACATACAATACCATTCGCAATTAGTTGTAACAGTATGCATTAGTATTCCCATTAACCAAACACCCAGATATTTACACCATTGAACAGCGAGCATAACACATGCATAATTGAATAGCAATACTGCCTATCTGTAAAAAAACTTGAAAAAAAAAAAAAAATACTCTTGCTTTCCATACTTTACTAATAGTTTGTTCCAGTGATCAGATTTTGCTGATCCCTGGGCTTTGTCTTGGTTCCTGTGTTTCTCCATTTTCCTTGTTTGGTCAGGGGGAAGTTTCTTTACTCACCAGTGAGAGTGGGGAGTACTGAGCTGCCTGTTTGTCCTCAGAGGAGTGGTTTAAGGCAGTAACTTGTAGTTTATTGGCCATTTTGGGTCATTTCCTGTCTTTTCCAGCCCCCTGCTATAAAGCACGCTTTGGCGGGCTTTTCTGGCTATAGAGAACTCAGCACAGCTCCTCGTGGTGTCCAGCAGAGTTCCTAGAGCAGCAGAGACCAGAAAAGACAAACTTTCCAGATTCTAAGTATTTTTTACTGCATTTTCGACTTTTTAAGCCTTTCGACGACTATTTCTGCCTGTTTTATTCTGTTATTACCTGTTTTTACTGTTTTTAATAGCTTGAATTGTTTATTGCACTTCCTTGTTTAAGTTTTGCTTAAAAGTTAAACAACAGGCTAATACACTCAAGTGTACTAGCTTTTGATAGCAATTAGTCGAAAAACACAGCATTTATTGTATTTTCTGCCTATCTGTAAAAAAAACTTGAAAAAAACAAAAAAAAAATACTCTTGCTTTCCATACTTTACTAATAGTTTGTTCCAGTGATCAGATTTTGCTGATCCCTGGGCTTTGTCTTGGTTCCTGTGTTTCTCCATTTTCCTTGTTTGGTCAGGGGGAAGTTTCTTTACTCACCAGTGAGAGTGGGGAGTACTGAGCTGCCTGTTTGTCCTCAGAGGAGTGGTTTAAGGCAGTAACTTGTAGTTTATTGGCCATTTTGGGTCATTTCCTGTCTTTTCCAGCCCCCTGCTATAAAGCACGCTTTAGCGCGGAGTTGCCACAGGAGCACACAAGAGCAGCGGTTAATCAAGGTTAAACTATTTGGGCTACCTAAAGTCCACTCTTCAAATTTTCCCTTAAAACAACCTTCCTTGAACTGTCCTGCTGATCAAACCAGCGTATTCTATATCTAAAAAGTTCAGCTCTACTTGATTCTTAAGTAGACTATTCTTTATCTGTAAAGTCTAGCACTTGCTCCTAAAGTATATTTTTTACTTTGATATAGCACTATTATTATACATAGTACCCCACCAGCCCAAAACCCCTTTTCGATCACCCACATCCCCCGGAGTCTTTTTAAAGTCTTTGTCTATTCCTTCTAGCATGTCGAGGGATCAGTTGCTAGTGTCCTCTCCTGCTCAGCTGGTGAATCTGGGAATATTGAGGCAATGTTACAATTGTCTCATGTACACGGACAACCCTCTCCTTCTTCCACAAAACACAAATACATGCGAGAGATGCAACTATATAGCCAAACTGGAGGCTGAGCTCTCTCAACATAGGACTGGCAAGACCAGACAGGAGGAGAAGGTAACCACACACACCACAAACCCAGTCTCACATAGTACTATCACAACTTCAAATCATACACACTTTGTTTTGTTTTAAGGTAAGCAACCAACCACCCCCCACCCCACCCTTATAAAGTATCATGCTACAAATTGCACATAAATACACAAAGACATACTCGGAGGCTCTGATCAAAAATCTACCAAAACAGAAGAGGCCACCAAAGCAGACACCCAAACAACTGCCACCTCAGGACACAACACATGCAACACATAGATCACATAGTCAGTGTGCCAAACAGTCACAGCCCTTAAGGCCAAACACAATGCCAGACACATTCGTCATTGGTGACTCCATAGTCAGACACACTGACGTCTCGCTCACCAGACTGAGTAAGGAAAAGGTCACAGTAAGCTGCCTGTCAGGCACTAGAATCCACCACATAACGCAAGCACTCAGGTCTCTCAACAGCAGGTACAAGTACGACTCTGTCATTGTCCACGCTGGTGTGAATGACCTGAGACATACCTCCTTGGACTACATGAAAAGAGACATAAAGGAGCTCTCTGATTATGTAGCCCAGGCAGGTATGACACTGACCTTGAGCAGTATCCTGCCTTCAACAAGAATGATGCCACAATACAGAGACAAGATGATCAGCTTTAATAATTGGCTTAAACTCTGGTGTCATTCAAAGGGGATCCAATGTCTGTCTGCCTGGGATGACATGCTGGACAAGCCATGCTGCTTCGCAAGGGACGGCTTGCACCTGTCACCCCTGGGCTTCCGGATATTGGCAAAGGCTCTTGCCACCCCCATAGTGCCTTTTTTAGGCAAGGCTCAAATTCTAAACCTACCACCCTAGAACACAAAAAATGAAAAAAACTAAGGGTAATGCTGCTCAATGCCAGAAGTCTCAACCTCAAGATGCACGCACTCGAGGCCCTTCCTCAGTATGGAGAACATCGATGTCTGTGCTGTGACTGAAACCTGGTTCAAGGCTCCAGAGAGCACCCCGGCACTATCAGGTTTTACCTCATATCATGCGTTCCGGCCCCAAAATCCAGACAACACCAAGAAGGGAGGGGGGGTGTCTATATTCATCAAGGACACCCACACCTCAAGGTTGGTGGCAATGCACGATGCATCGGAGACCATCCAGGTGCAGTTAACCATAGGCAAGACTGCTCTGCAATTTGTAGCATGTTACAGGCCACCCTCTCAATCTCAGGAACCTCACATAGCTTTCCTGAAAACACTGGAGGGGATAAATGTATCTCCAAACACCATCATACTAGGTGACTTCAACTATCCAAATATAGACTGGGATCACTACTCAAGCCCCAACACTCTAGCCCAAAGGTTCCTAGAGTTCATAAACTCAAATGCCATGGAACAACTAGTCACCATTCCCACAAGAGGAGATAACATACTAGATCTCATCATCACAAACATGGGGTCACAATGTTCAACACCGGAAGTATACCCCTCACTGGTGAGATCAGACCATAAACTAATCTCACTGGAAATCCACATCCCGTCCCCACCTGAGATAAAAAAGACCACAGTGAAGAACTTCTCAATAGCTGACTTCACACTTCTAAAGACTGGTGTGGTCTCTTTTAAGGCCCTCGAGGCTGCGGAAACCATTACTCAAGCCACTGAATCACATACAAATGCCTTCTACCAGCACCTACAGGACTGCATGGATCAGGCAATCCCAAGCAAAACAAAGACTTTCTGTACCAAAGGCAAGCGTCCAGTCTGGTGGACCCCAGCCATAAACAAACTCTACAACAAAAGGAGGAAGCTACTACAAGATAGGGCAAAATCCTTAAAAGGGAAAACACCTTTGATCATTATAAGTAAAAAACTAAGAGCTCTCATAAAATCATCCAAGGCAAATTTTGAGAGAAAAATCGCTAAGGACTCAAAAGACAATCATAAGGCCTTCTTTAGCTATGTTAGAAACCTGGGAGGAAACTCCCAGATATGCTCAGAATTAGTTCAAAATGATGTAAAAATTACTGAACCTACAGACATTGCCAACATACTGGCTGACAGGTTCAGTGCAAACTTCTCCCCCCCCCCCAAATGGTGAGATATCCATACCAGAGGATGGTAACCCCCCCAAACATCTCTAACACTAAGGTGAGAACTGCTCTCTCCAAGGCAAAAAACACAGCATCCATGGGACCAGATGGTGTCCCCGGTTGTGTGCTCCATGAACTTAATGAGGAATTAAACCCGCAGTTAGGGCAGCTGTTTAATCTTAGCCTCACCTCAGGATACGTGCCTAAGGAGTGGCATACGGCAACTGTGGTCCCACTTCACAAAGGCGGTGCCTCCACCAACCCTGGAAATTACCGTCCCATCAGCTTAGCAAGCCTGATCTGCAAAGCTATGGAGAGGATCATAATGGAACTCATAAAAAAAGACATAGGGGACTTGCAGACTTTGGATCCGACCCAATTTGGCTTTGTCAAAGGCAGATCATGCCTTTTAAACTTGGTTGACTTTTTCGAAACAGTCACCAAGGCCATTGATGAGAGGAAGGCAATCCACACAGCCTACCTCGACCTGGCAAAGGCTTTCGACACAATACCCCACTCAGGTATCATTGAAAAACTCATCAGCTTAAATGTAAACCCATACGTCACAAGATGGGTTGCAAACTGGCTAAGTGACAGAACCCACAGGGTCAGAGTTGCTGGCGCCATGTCAGACTCAAAGCCTGTCACAAGTGGTGTCCCACAGGGCTCAGTCCTGGGCCCACTCCTGTTCGGCATCTACTTTTCAGAAGTACAAGCAAACACAGGAGGATTATGGCTGACAAAATTTGCAGATGACTGCAAACTGGGCACCATAGTTGAGAACACATCTGACACAGATATCCTTCAGAAGGGTCTTATAGAAATGGATAACTGGTGCCAGAGCCATGGCCTAAAGTTAAACGCCAAAAAATGCATAGTCATACCCTTCGGGAAAAACAAGGTTACCCCTAGCTACCATATAGGCGGCAACCCACTAAGCACAGAAGAGGTTATCAGAGATCTGGGGACCCAGGTTGACAGTAACCTTTTGTTTGACACTCACGTTGCCAAAGTAGTTAGGAAGACCTTCTACATTGCCCACCTGATCATGAAGGGATTCACATCTAGATCAAGGGAAGTCATCATCCCCCTGTACTCATCACTCATCAGACCAATGATTGAGTACAATGCCCCATTCGGAATGTATCTGACATGACACCTGCAGCAACTGGAAAGGCCCCAAATGTTCCTCACCAAAAGGATAAAGGGTATCAAAAATATGTCCTATGCTGCCCGACTGAAGGAACTCCAGCTCTATTCAGTCACTTACCGTCTGCTCAGAGGTGACCTGTGCCTGACATACAAGGCCATGTCCAACCCAGAATTGATGAACATGCTTCACCTCAAAAAATCTAGATCCCTCAGAACTACAAGGGCAGGAGACTTAAACCTTGACACGGTTATTAACAGGACGTGCTGGAGGGACAGATTCATCACCCAGAGACACCCTATGCTGTGGAACAAAATCCCGGTACATGTGAGGCAGAGCACCTCGCTGGCTTTGTTCAAGAGAAATCTTGACCAATGGATAGGAGATCACAGATATACCCCAGGGATTATCTCAGTGTCACTGCTTGACAGAGGCACAGCAAAATAATGGGCATAGTATCCTCCAAACTAAAGGGGTGGCGAAAGCCACAAAACTCTGGGCTAGGCTTATAAATGCCCTTGGGCAGATAGCCTAGTATGAACCTATGAACCTATGAACCTAATACACAGTCCAACAATATGCAGGGTTGATTGATGGCAACAGGCCATCAGGTTTGGATGTATGAACAGGGCAGATGCATCAATGGACATGCAAATATTTAGGACCCATCAGGACAAATGTCCAGGGGTGTTAATTGTGATTGCACATACCATTTTCACGTGGAATGGATTATATGTGGTTATAGGGTGGGGTGAAGAAAATATTATTAACACCTTCGAATACCAATACATATGCTGTAAATTTCTAATAGCTACAGATATATACACACACTACTGTTCTAACTACAGTTTCCTATATGATAACTACTTCACTTTGGTGATAGGACTGTTACTGCTACATCAATATACATTTTATTGTTATTCATACACGTTCATATCTGGCTTTGTTCAGCTACATCATCCTGCTACATTTGCTTTATATAGCTATAGACAACTGTGGATGTTTGATATTTCAGACAATCATACTATCTGCATATTGCAGACTGAGAGCAACATATCCAGATTTTGGGATACACATTCCAGCTGTAGCAACACTTTGGACACATTTCACAGTTTGGTTCTACTTGTCACATTCATTTCATTCTGTACTGACTGCAGTATACTTTATACAGGGTTATTACTACTTTATTGGTGGATTCATAACTCTTTCTCACACCCTCTCACTTGTTTTCATTTTACTATTCAGGATGGTACTTACTTCTAGGCTTTATTGACATGTTTTACCTGTAGTTATTACAATCCTTTCCAGCAGTCTCACTTCTGTCATGTTTCAGTATTTCAACAGGGATATATTTCACACATGTGAGTTGCTCATCTTCTGCAGCTGTACTTTTCAGCCTGCTGCAGGTTGTGCACTATGATATTATAGGTGGGGCATCTTTATTTCAGAATTTATTTCAGACATTTTCATTTTTCTGTTTGGATTTCAGACTGCAACACACTTTTGTAATCAAGCAATACTTGCAAACACTTTTACACTGTTACTTGCACATTTTATTACTTAGTGACTACACTGCACTCTTTTGCTAACTGTCATACTTTTATATTTCTTTACAGTTACTGGGAGTGGATTACTGACCTGCCTGGTGGCGCAACCACACCAGCCTACTGCCATAGGCTTGTCAGTTCGCAGAACTGACACCTGCAGCTGTAATATAAATGAAGTAATATCGGAATACACATCTCCATAATATCAGCTAATTTAATTTCTTACATACATAATTAAATGTAACTTACTCAGTAGTGGGGCATTGGGCATTTGCCGGGCCTCCTGGATTCAAAGGTTCAATTGGTCCTGCTTGCATCTCTTCAGGTCCGCATGGTGGTGACGGACCCGCTCACCAGTCCTTGGAATCCCTGTGGCACTGGTAAGATCATGAGCCAACCGGTCCCACGCCTCAGCCCTATATGCTCCCCACAGGACCTGGCCCTGCATGAGTTGGGCCTCATGATTGTGGACTAGGAGCCAGACCATGTATCTGGACTCCTCAACGCCCCACCTCTGTGCTCAAAAGCAACTACCCTCACCTACACCTGACATTCTGGCTGCAAGTCAGTTCTACAATCGTTTATGCTGTGTATTCCCGCCTATGGGGCTTATATATGCCGTTTTTCCCGCACTTATCTGTGATTGGCCATTTTGGAATTGTATCCACTTCACAAAACCTGCTTTGTCATGCTCCACTTTCTATTCATTCCTATATATTTGCTATTACTGCATTTCTGAGTACAGCTGTCGTAGCTTAGTGGTTCAGTACCTTGACTATGGTGAATGGTATCCTGGGTTTGAACCTGGCCACTGCTTTTTATATTTTATGACTGTCTAGACAGGCTAGGGGGTGTGTCTGTGTAAAGGCAGTTTTGTTACAGCTTGCTCAACGTTGCCCACCGGTTAGCTTGTTAGCGCGGTGCGCAGCTCCGCGCAAACGGGGTGCGCTGGCTTACGCCTCATTTGGCTGTCAGCACGCATAGTACGCTCAGCTCAGCAAGGGGCACATAGTTTGAGCATGTTAAACCACTGCTCAGCTACGGGCACTCATTTTGCACCTATTAAACCACTGCTCACCTACGGGCAGATGCACTCACCTTGTTAAACTGTAGCTCAGCTATAGGCACATTTGGTATTTGTTTATTGTTTTGTTACGTCACATTTATTCAAAATAAATGGACTATTTCATTACATTTTACATAAAATGTGATTTTATATGTGTACATGTTTGTCAGGGACTTGTTTCATGCTTATTTTGCTAAAAATAAAAGTTGGTGGTGTGGGGGCTCGAACCATGAATGCCTGCTCTTCAGCTGACATCTCTACCGCTACGCTATTGCTTCTTGGCTTACTTTGCATATTTAATTCTTATATGCTTTCCCACTGACTGCTAACTGACTGCTAACTGTAGCTGTGCTACGGGCACGCCCGCGCAAAAACGAGCGCACTCACGGTTAAACATCTTTACAATTTAAAAAAATATATAACATGTTCATTTATATATTTTCTGTTCATAGTCTGTGGGGGCATGTGTTGTGTTGTGTTTATTCACATTTCCGTGGACTCTGTCGTGGGTGTTTACTTTGGGCACTTTTACTCTTCTGGGGGTGTGTCCGCTTGCAGGGCTCGGCCTACGGACACGCCCCCTACTGTCTTACACAGACCGTGTTAGACTTAGGTGTGATTCAGCATGCTCTCATGAATATGCAGAGCATGCTGACATCACTCCGTTTAACTGCAGCCTCCGTGTAAGAGTTATAACTCTTACACGGAGGCTTTGTGAATCCTGCCCATTATGTATACAACTATATAAATAAATATATATATATATATATATATATATATATATATATATATATATATATATATATATATATGTATATATATATGTATATACACACACACACACACACACACACACACACACACAGACACACACACACACACATTATATATATATATATATATATATATATATATATATATATATATATGTTACACATACACACACACACACACACACACATACACACACACACACACACACACACACACACACACACACACACACACACACACACACACACACACACACAAATATATATATATATCTGTAAATTGAGTCATTGTAGTACCTGATTTCTTAGAAGCATACACAGGGATAAAGGACTGCCAGGTTCCACACCTTAATGTGCCATTTTACATCAAAATAATACTATATTACTCTAGCCCACCATATGTCTAACAGATAAAATACCCATTGATCTCCATTGATACTCAGCAGATGAGGCCTGTTTTAGACATCAATTTTCTGACATTTATTCATTGAGATTCTTTAAGATGTAAAATCATGGGTAAAGAAGGAGACAGTAGTTTTTGTTTTAGAGTGCAAAGATGTGAAGGGGAGTCAAAAATATTGCTTGGCCTCCTCCATTAGGAATACAGCCATAGGCTGTCACTAGTGCCACTGGCATCCCATGCATGGGAAAACAGAGCCAACTTTATTACAGTAATGTGAGGAGCTGCAGTCCTGACCACTTATGTTGATGACAGCATGAAGTTAAACAAGGATCCGCACCTATGTGCTCTATGTAGTGTAAGTATAGCTTATCTTAGCTACATATATAACCTGCCAGTGCATTCCATTCACAAATATTATACAGGGCTCCTTCCGTTCTTATAGACCTTAAAGAAATTGAAGTGAATAAGCAGCTGCACAGGAGGACATCAGCATGTGCATACGTGCTTCATACTGTACTGCATTTAATCTGAGCAGTAGTGGTGATTCACTCCCACGCCATATATCTTTAATACATGACTACTAGTTCTGTGATAAGTGATAGGTCAAATGTATCATTATGACAGCTGAATGTTAGTGGTGTGCTTGTGCATGCATCCTGCTGAATACTTGGACAAGTGAGTCAGGATGTTAAGGCTCTTTTCTCACATTGTGATAGTGTCTGAGGATTCATCATCACTCCCCATACATACACTGTTTATGTTATTATAACACATTTCAGTTGATGTTTCTGTCTCATTATGCTATCTACAGCATTAGACTGAAGAAATACACATGACCAACATTTCTGAGTATGCAGGCATCTATGACATGGAGCATTTTTGTCAATATAGTTGTTTCCTTTGCATGTAACCTGTGAATGAAATGTATGTCTGGGCAGCATGGTTTCTTCATACATATATATATAAATATATATATATATATATATTTTTTTTTTTTTTGCCTCAGAAATCATTGCTTTATCTCAAATTAGCTACCCCTCTTAGTTTGCCTAAGCGGTTTATCATGTTAACTGTCTATCTACCAACATGCATGTGATGATGGCTGTTGGAGTTTGCCCCCCCCCCCCATTTGTGTATGCTAGCAGCCTTGCTAAACTGAGAAGTGTCTGTTGGTCCTCCAAGTATATTAGTCTTAACTGTATCATACTCATAGTATACGATACCTTCAGTTTTTCAATGTATTTGTACTTCTCTTTCCTCACCATCTTTGTCACAATCTTTTCTATTAAATACATTTATTTTGTTTATAATTCTGTTTCTCTCTATTTGTTTTACTACTATTTGCAGCAGCATCATGATCTGCATGCACCCCTCTGACAAGGTCTGTCATCCTCCCTGCAGGCGCCAGCAGCCGGGCTGCCACCACCACCAGCACCAGAAGCACCAAGCACATCTGGATGCCAGACTGCCACAGTCACCTCCACACCTCTTGCCTTACCTGCACCACTCACTTCAGGTAGCCCTGTCCTGGGTGCTGGAACAGTTGTGTTGACAGTTAGCAATGCTTATTGAGGTGACACCTGTCTCACCCACTGGCAGCTGTTAGATAGTGTGTGAGTTATTATCAAGAAGAAAATGGATGGCTGAGTCAGCCAGATGGAGAATCACTTCTGGGAACTCGTTGAGTTATGTCCATATCCAGCACTGTATCCACAATCTGAGACAGTGCCCAGTGGTCTCTGTACTCAGAGTAGTGAATAATCTCCCATTTTGACACAGCTGGAAGCATTTGCAACTGTGGACATTCTATCCTATCTCCCATCCTACTGTCCCCCTTCCTTTTGTGTCTGTGTCTATACTTGCTAGTTGTTCACCCTTTACAAACTGTGTTTCCGATACTTGTCTGTCTATTTTCTCATTGTGCTACTCCTCTTTTATTTTGTTAGCACATACTACACCTTTCATGTCTGCCTTCCCCTGCTGCCTAACATAACATACTTCACTTCTTATATCCCCTACTTTCTTACTCAACTAACCTTCTCTTTATGCATGAAAAATGGCCATCTGCTAACAAAAAAAAAAAAAAACTTACCCTACTCATCCCTTAGTTGTTCACTTTCTGTTCTGTGGTATGCATTATTCCCCTTTTCATTTTGTTTTTCATACACCCATTTGGAACCTTTAATCTGGTCAAATAAATAGGTAAAATACCTCACATATGCCCATTTAAGGCTTCCAAATCCCTTATCTTTTCTTGTCATACTGTCTGTGGTGGGTCATGTGGGGCACTGTCAATGACCAACTGGCACTGCCCATGGTAGAGCAAAGAGCTGAGCTGTCATATTCCATATGTATGTCTATTTTGGCCACAGCCAGCAATGGTCATAGGTTTATAGGTTCATAGGTGTGTACTAGGCTAATGGCCCAGGAGCCTTTACAAGCCCAGCCCAAAGGATTAGCCTGGCATTGTGCCACCCAACCTTAGTTCCTTGTGCCTCTGTCAAGAAGAGCCACTGGAGTGATCCACAGGGTGAATTTTCTTTTTCCCATCCACTCATCAAGATTTCTATTAAAGAGGGCCAGTGAGGTGCTCTGCCTGACATGTATGGGAAGTCTATTCCATAGCATGGACAGTCTCTGTGTTATGAACCTGCCCCTCCAGCATATTCTGTTGATTGAGGTAATGAGGTTGAGGTCTCTGGAGTGTATGGTACAGAGGGATTGGGATTTGTTTAGATGTAGCATTTTTAACAGAGTTGGGACAGACATAGATTTGTAAGTCAAGCAGAGATTGCCTATAAGTAAGCAATATGAGACAGAGAATAGTTGGAGTTTTTTGAGTCTGTCCATATAGGACGCATGTTTAAGGCCTAGGATCTACTTTGTGAGGTACTTTTGCTGCCTCTTCGGCTGTTGAAGGTGTCTAGTGAGGTACATGCCAAATGAGGTGTTATACTCGATGATTGGCCTACTGAGGGAAGAGTAGAGGGAGACAATCACCTCTTTCTTCCTGGATGCAAAACCCTTAGTAATGAGATGTGCCACATAGAAGGACTTTCTGACCACAATGGTGACGTGGTGGTCAAAAGAGAGGTTGCTGTCAACCTGTGTTCCCAGATCTCTTATAACACCTTATATGTTCAGTGGACTACCATCAATGTAGTAATTCAAGGGAACTGGGTTTTTCCCAAGGGGGATAATGACATATCTTTTGGCATTGAACTTAAGGCCATGGTTCTGACACCAGTCGGTGTCATTGAAGCCTTTCTGAAGGATGTCAACATCTCTTGGGGAGTTAATAATAGCTCCCAACTTGCAATCATCTGCAAACTTTGTCAGCCAGAGTCCCTTCGTGTTGGCCATGCTTCAGAGAAGTAGATACCAAACAGGAGGGGACCCAGGACCGAACCCTCTGGGACTCCTCTTGTGACTGGTCAGCAGTCTGACTTGGAGTCAGCTACTTTCACACTGTGGGTTCTATCTGTGAGCCAGTTTGCAACCCACCTAGTGATATAGGAGTTGATGCATAGCTTAGTGAGTTTTTCTATGATTCCCGAGTGGGGAAAGGTATCAAAGGCCTTGGTCAGATCAAGGTAGGCTGTATGAACCACCTTGCCTTCATCCACAGCTCTGGTGACTGACTCAAAGAAGTTGACCATGTTGAGCAGGCATGATCTACCCCTCACAAAACTAAACTGTGTAGGATCCAGAGTTTGGAGATTCCCTATATCCTTGTTTATTAGGTCCAAGATGATGAGTTTCATAGCTTTGCATATCAGACTTGTCAGGCTAATTGGGCGATAATTCCCGGAGTCTGTAGTTGCTCCTCCTTTGTGGAGAGGGATGATGTAGCAGTGTGCCATTTGGTAGGGACAAAGCCTGAGGTGAGGCTGTGACTGAACAGGGCACACAGATGAGGTACCAGTTGACTCTGTAGTTCATGTAGAACACAGCCAGGGATATTGTCAGGTCCCATAGAAGCAGTATTCTTGACCTTGGACAGTGCTGTTTTAACCTGTGCAGCAGTAACATTGGGTGCCTGGCAATCTACTGGTATTGTGATTCGTCTTTTGGGGGGGAGTGGGGTAAAGTTAGCACAGAATCTGTCGGCCAGTATATTGGCAATATTTGTTGGCTCAGTATAGGAGGTACAATTGTGCAGTAGCTCAGAGCAAATCTGGATATTGCCGTGGAGATTCTTTGCAGAACTATAGAAGGCCTTGTGGCTGTCTTTACTATCTGCTGCAATTCTGTTTTCATAGGTAGCTTTAGAGAATTTGATGAGGGATCTCAACTTTTTATTGAGGCTGATAAGGGAATTTTTCCAGTCTTGGGACTTCGCCTTATTCCACATCAGTTTCCTCCTTCTGTTGTAGACTTTGTTTATGGCAGGGGACCACCAGATTGGCTTCCTTTTTTTTTTTTGAGGAGAGTGTCTTAGTCCTATTGGGTATGGCGAGATCCATGCATTTGTGTACGTGTTCATACAGTGGATTGATGCATGATTCGGTGGTCATGCAAGTATTCTCCATTTGCATGGGTGCCGTGAAGTTAGCCACCTGTGTTTTTAGGAGCTACCTTGAACCAGGTCTCTGTTACAGCACAAATGTCGATGTTCTCTATTTTAAGGAGTGCCTCGAGCGAGTGAATGTTAAGATTTAGATATCTAGCATTGAGCAGCATGACTTTCAGATTGCATTTATTTGTAGCTGTTACAGTGGTAATTTGGTCTTTGGAACACCACCTGAAAAAGGCACTATAGGGGTGGCAAAAGCTTTGCCCAATATCCGGAAGCCCAGGGGTGATAGATGCAAGTCATCTCTGGCAAAGCATCGAGGTCTGTCAATCATGTCATCTCAAGCAGACAGATACTGGATCCCCTTAGAATAACACCAGAAACTTAACCAGTTGTTGAAATCAATCATTTTCTGCTTGTACTGGGGTATCATTCTGAGTGATGGTAGGATGCTGCTCAGGGCTAGGGTCATACCAACTTGGGCTACATAATCCAAGAGTTTCTCCATGTCTCTTTTCATGTAGTCCAGGGAGGTACATCTCAGGTCATTCACACCCAAATGTACAATGACAGAGTCATATTTGTACCTGTTGTTGAAGGACCTGAGTGCATGCATTTTTTGGTGGATCCTGGTGCCTGACAAGCAGCTGACTGTTACTTTCTCCTTATTCACATTAGTGTGCCTCACTATCGAGTCACCTAAGACTAGTATGTTGGGCATGCTGTTTTGTCTTAGGGGCTTTGGTCAAGTGGCACACTGTTTAGGAGAGTTTTGTGTCTCATAATTATTGTTGTGTTGTGGTGGTCGGGTACATTTCTGCCTTGGAGGTCTCTGCTGTTTGGGTAGATTTTTATAGAGAGCCTCCGTGAAGGTTGGTGTGTGGTTTGTGTTTTTATGTAAAGGCAGTGCTGGTGTGTGTTCTAGAGGGCTATGTGTTCCATGTGGTGTTGTGCAAGTGTTGACCTTATCCTCTTGACCAGATATTTTGGTCTTGGCTGGAGAGTGGTTGGCTTCCAATTTTTATATATAAGTGTATCTCTCATAAGTCTGAGTGTTGGAAGGTAAGAGGAGAGGGTTGTCAGTGTACAAGAGGGCAGTTGCTTCATTGCCTCATGATGCCCACGTTCACCAGGTTAATAGGAGAAAGCACAGGAAACTGACCTTTAGACATGCCTGGAGGGGTGAGCATTAATAAATACTGGAGCTGTTTCCTTGTAAAACAGTTAGTGCTGGTAGCACTTTTGTGTGCTACAATAATTGCTACAAGAAGTCTGGTAAAGTGCTAAACTAATAAGCTAGTAAAAGTGCAGGAGAGGAGAGAACTAGCAGATCTATGGGAAAAATTGAAGAGCAGACCTTGGCACTGCTCAGAAGCTTAAAACAGTCCTGGGTATAGCAAATCTGTGTCTGGACTAGATTAGTTACAGGAAAGGTGGGAAACATGCGCAGATGTGGACTTTTAAACCAGAAAGTTGAAACTGATGGAAAAAACTGCCCAAACGGCCAATAAGTTAAATTCCTAGGCCAGAAACAACTCCTCCTGTGGTAGATAGGCTACCTAGTGCTTGCTACTCCCACTGATAAGCTTGAAGGCTTCCCTCCAACACAGAAAGGCTTGGGGGGCTCAGAAGCTTATAAACAGTCCTGGAAACAGCAAATCTGTACCTGGACTAGCCTAGTTACAGGACAGGTGGAAAACAAGCACAAACATGGGCTTTTAAACCAGAAAGTTGAAAGAGTTGGACAAACTACCCAAACAGCCAATAAACTGCAATTTCTGGGCCAGAAAGCACTCCTCTTGTGGTAGATAGGCTACCTAGTGCTTACCACTTTCACTGATAAGCTGGAACACTTTCCTCCAACACAGAAAGGCTTGGGGGACTCAGAAGCTTACCAACAGTCCTGGATACAGCAAACCTGTATCTGGACTAGACTAGTTGCAGGAAGGGTGGGAAACAAGCACAAACATGGGCCTTTGAACTATACAGTAGAAAGAGATGGAAAATTGCCCAAATGGTCAATAAACTACAATTTCTGGGCCAAAACCACTCCTCCTGTGGTAGATAGGCTACCTAGTGCTTACCACTCCCACTGATAAGATAGAAGGCTTCCCTCCAACACAGAAGGGCTTGGGGGACTCAGAAGCTTACCAACAGTCCTGGATACAGCAATTCTGTATCTAGACTAGACTAGTTACAGGAAAGGTGGGAAACAAGTGCAAATGCATCAGCTGAGCATCATAGCACATCAGTGTGCACATACTACATACAGTATGTTACTCTGGATTTAACTAGTTAATCTTACAATGAATATCAGTGCCAACTATGCCTATGGATGATAGATTGGACACTAAAGGTGTTGTCCTGATGAGTTGTTATTGGCTCTCTTATTTCATTCTGTAAGTGTGTGACCACAACTACTGTGTGGTATTTCACTCATACAACTTGTCCTAGCACTTCTGTAGGTTAATCTGTAAATGATGTGCTTTGCATATTGTAAGTGGAGAGGGTTGTGGGTTCATATCTTCTCAGGGTTATATACTTCTTGTCTTATTTATCTTTACTTATATCTCATGGGCCTCCACTACTGGTTATTTAAGGTACTACGCAGTGAAAATTCTAGCTTGGCTGTTTGTTTTTTTCTTGAAGCTTATACTGAATGTTTTTTCTGTGTGACCTTTCTACCTTTTGGCTTGGATAGTATTCTGACAAAGTTATATACCATCTGTTTCAAAGCAACCTTAACCATTTGCCATGTCCTAAAGTTTGTTAGTTTATGTTTCTAGTCTGCAATATTGTATTCACTACAACAGCATCTTCTATTTCTGTGTATCCCATTTTACTGTATCTTCATTAATATATCTTGTACTATTTTTGTGAATCCAGTTTTGCTGTGTCTTTATTTAATTAACATTACTTTTAGAGAATGGCAGAAATTTTTGAGAAGTGAGTCTGCCATTCCTTTGTAGTTTTTTACAAAATAGTGTAGGGGATTTCAAGGTATAATAAATGTTAAATATTTGCCATCTCTAAATCCATCTAACTTCTTGGCTTCTCTATGCATACAGATATGTTTTCTCTTTTTCCATATGAAAACATTAAGAATGAGAAAATGTTTGTGTAATCAATTTCATTTAAATAGATTTGTATTTAAATCTGCCCATCAGCCAAATATAAGACATGAGAGGTTGTTCACAGAGATTCAAAAGTCACAAATACTTTAACTTGTGGACTAAGACACAAACCCACTCACAGTCCTACACCTAAATCAAACCAGTCTTCTAAAAAAGGATGGCTTATATTATGCTGATTTGCCTTTTTTATGGTAACATCAAAGTATAGTCTTGAGAAACTAATAACATGTTAAAAGGCAGTACTATAATTTATGTTAAATGTTGCATACCATACATCACTGAGCATTGTACTCATGTCTGTGTTGGATCCATATTCATCTTTACGGTATCAAGAAATATAATTTGCATATAAGGTCTATAATAATCTTGTCTCTGCCTCTTATGCAACTGTAAAGGCATATGTCTCATATTGAAATTAGTAGTGATACAAAACAGGGATTTCTCATTCCATCAATCCATATATTAGTTAAATGCCTGTCTTTTATTGCATTCTTGTCATTATCAATAGTTATAACTTATTTAATCAACATCTGCCTTTTCTACCCTTTTAAGAAAAAAATCAATATTATAAGTGTCTAACTGTATATGTACTGATCAGTGTTTCTGTAATAACCATGTGTCTAATTGTGTATGTACTGATCAGTGTTTCTATGATAACAATTTATTATGTGTCTGGCTACATCTGATCGTTGCAGCCCCATTGTATACTTAGCGCAAAATAAACAAATATACAAACCGCTTTAAAAGATTTCACTACACCCGTGTGTTTTCTAGGAGTTACAATACTGAAAGTTTCTTAGGGAAAAAGTATATTCTGTTTCAAAACTTAAATTACTCTACCATCTGTTGAAACGTTTCAGCTAAAAAAGAATTATCTGATCCCTGGAGTGATATTTTCTGGGGATAGGCATGGTGAGTGAGAGGCACATTTCACAGCTGAATAAATGCTTTTAAAACAGCTATTTTACTGGTGATCTCTGTTGAGTATTTTCAGCAATCAGATATATTATTCTAGGCTGCAGGATTGCTACCCACTTCATTTTTGGATGGATATGATGCTGAGAACATTTTAGTAAAGCTGTTTTTTGTGACTTGCTTTCTTCATGTTTGTCCAAATAAGTTTTTCATAGCACAGCTAGATGTATTTGATGTTTCGCTGTTTGTAATACCAGAAACTACATTAATGTTTCACAATTAAGACTTTATATTGAAAACATGTAA
This sequence comes from Protopterus annectens, assembly GCF_019279795.1. Taxonomy (NCBI): domain Eukaryota; kingdom Metazoa; phylum Chordata; order Ceratodontiformes; family Protopteridae; genus Protopterus; species Protopterus annectens. Next base: position 1,416,530,087 of record NC_056726.1, read on the forward strand.
GAAACCACCTTGCAGAACAGAGTTCTTTCTTCAACTTGAATCTAAAATATAGTATGCAAAATGTAAGAAGAAAATGGGAGAATGCATGATTTTATTAGTAAGATAAGCAAGTAACAGTACTCAGTAGAAAGGTTATACTGCCTAGTACCATTAACTTTGGAAGGTATTATTAGAGTTATAAAATGGATTGCCTCTGTAGATAATTTAAAATGTTGATCTTATACCATTTGCAAATATTGTGAATATTTTTGACATAAAATAGTGTTCCTATTTCTTGTTAAATAAGACTGTTAATGCTTTAGTGGGATACAGAGCAAAGAAAAATATATAGAATTGTTTTTTCTCTTAATTTTGTCTGCAAATGTTTCAAGACACAAAGATGCACAAAGAGTTGTGATATGTAAAATGTGAAATATACCACATGATCATAGATATGCTGACCCAAATTTAAAAACACACACAAAATTATGCACATAGATGTATACACATGCATATATGCACGCACATAATTTTGCACAGTTACATGCACCCTCACAAATACACATACACACACACACACACACACACACACACACAAACACCCCCCACCCCCCCCGCTCTCACACAGATACACACACACATGCGCGCACACACACACACACACACACACACACACACACACACACACACACGCATACACACACACACTGAATCCTTTTCAATAAACTTGAAGTGCACCAGTACTGAAATACAATGTAAAAAAAGTTACTAAGATTTGCAATTGAAAATGGTTGCTAAACGGTTGCTTGAAGTTTAGTGACAGAAAAGTACTGGGTATCTTTGATATAAATCTCAATGGGATAGCATGTCTAATTAAAAAGATTGCTTTGCCATCCCCACTCAGTGGTTGCCCTTCTTAGTTGCAGAACATCTTGAGCGCAATACAAATGATTCCTGTTTTGATACTTGTGATGCTCCTTCCAAGTTAGACCATCAGGCAACCACAGTAGGAATTTCAAAGTCACAGGCCTGAAGTTGCAGTTGATACTTTATTCAACTCAGAGTTGTGCATGTTTTAACAGAAGCTTTAGATGTATAATACAGATGTTGGCAGACAGGCATTTAATATTTGCAAAATCCTATCACTGTGCTTGAGAGTTTTCATCACAGGATAACTGCATCCCACTCCCTCCCCCTCAAAAAAAAAAAAAAACAGAAACCCAAAGCAGCTACATAAGGACACATTCGCTAAATAGCACATTATGTGACATATGAACAATTAACCAAATATTGATGCAGTCAAACCAGGAGGTAATGGTTACTCTTAAATCAAATCAATACCTCCAGATGTAACTTCGAGCCCATGACAGTGGGGTAACCAAGATAATAGTATATAAAACACATTGCTAACAAAATGCAAAAAGTCTTTCTACTGTTTGTAGTAATTTGTTCAGCACTTTTGTCTTCTCAGGGACTTCATCAGAACAAATTAAATAAATCAATTACACATTTTATAACAGCATCTACAATAAACTGGTGCATCTCCACATTGGTCTATTATATTATTTCCTCCACTATAGACACAAAGTTGTCATCACATATACATTCAAATTCTACATATAAAAAACACTTTGTAAAAAATTAAATTACACCCTGATGTACTAAAACATTTATATTTACTACCTGCATATAATATTATTTAAAATGTAATAAGACAAGAAATAAACTTTAAAAATATTAATCAAGTAAGTTCAAATATCTTCAAAGATATTGAACTATATATATATATATATATATATATATATATATATATATATATATATATATTTATATGGATCTACTTTTCTTACCCGAAAAACCACATTGCCGACAATCACTTCACTGAGACGAATACACCCAAACCAGAAGACCGACATCCGGAACACTGATATTCTGACCCGAGGTAAGTAACCGCTTGGCCATCCTGTTGAACTTTGCCCTTACCCCAATGGTAGTGCGATCTCAGAGTTGGTATATTTAGTTAGGGGGGTGTGGGTTTAGTTTTTGTTTTTTTTTCCCCCAGAATGGCCAAGCGGTTACTTACCTCAGGTTGGAATATCGGTGTTCCAGATGTTGGTTGTCTGGTTTGTCGGTGTATTCGTCTCGATGAAGTGAATGTTGGTGATCTGTTTTTTTGGGTAAGTGAAGTAATCCATATATATATATATATATATATATATATATAGAGAGAGAGAGAGAGAGAGAAATATAAGTGGTTCAGAAAAACCTTGAAGCTGAAATATGTCAATGCCTAGATATAATGCTCTCCATTTCTTTGGAATTACTATTATAGCTCATATTAAGGAATCTGATATGATTGCCATCTTTAACATTATATATATTCTCATTTTTATTGTTAACAATATTTCTATCACCCTTCCCCAATAATGGGGCATATTTTTCACCCCAGCCATGTTCTACGTCATTCACTACCTCTCTTACTCAATTTGAAGGGTATCCTCTCTGAAGAAAACATCTTGAATTTTGGCACTTTCATTCAAAAAATCATCATGTAGACAGGTCATTTAGATGCCTGTACTAATTGCCCCTTAATTATATTCCTCTTCTGGTATGGTGGATGTTCACTATTGTAGTATAAATATGAATTAGAATAGTTTTACTTTCTATTTAATTTAGATTTGAATTTTCCATTAGTTATGTCCTTCTGGATATTTAAATCCAAATCCAAATAACTAATATCTGGATTTGGATATTTAAATCAAAAATAAATAATTTCATTAATCCCCAATTGAAGGTAAATGTTAAGATTAAGATATTTCAACAAATTATTCAACCTCTCTTCAGAGTTGTTCCATATGAGAAAAATTATCATCCAAATATCATACATGCAGTATAAATGAACTCGTATATCTTGACTTGAAAACATTCTCATTCCTAATAACACAGAGCCATATTAGCATATATAGGGGTGCATGCTGCACCCACAGAAAGACCATTCATCTCTTTATAAAATTCTTCTTTAAAGTAAACAAAAAGTAGTTGTAAGAATTAGTTCCATGCATTCAGTACCCATTTTTAAATTACCTGCCTTCAAAAATATCACATTTAAGCAAAATCTTTTCAAACCATTGTAACCCAAAATCATGGGGGATAAATGAAAATAAATCTACAGTATCAATGGAAACTAAAAATGACACTGTCTGACATACATCTTGGGTCATTTTCATAAAAAAAATCCAGTCAGTCAATAACATATATAGAAGGTTTAAGCATCCTGTCAGTGTAAACAGCAAGGGGATATATTTTTGAACCAGCTGTTGCTACAGTGGTTCTCATAGGGGGGCTATTAATATCCTTATGGACTTTAGGAATTCCAAAAATAGATAGTAATGTGGGTCTATCTGCTCTAAGAAAATCAAATATGAGCTTGTCAATAACTCCTTGAATGAGGCTGTCATACAGAATAAGGTCTATTTTCTTACATGCAATATTGTCCTCATTCCTAGATACTTGGGTGTATCTATTTTAATGGTGTAATAAATCTACCATCTTGCCCACATATACCCATTGGTGCATAATAACTAAGCCCCTTCCATCATTGGGCTTCATTAACCAGAATTCTCTACCATTAATAATGTCCTTCAATAGTTCATATGCTGCTTTATTAAGATTATGTCATCTCTTTATGTGATTAATATTTTTTAAAGTTTATTTTTAGCTTGTTGCATTTTAAATAATATTATATACATGTAGCAAATATAAATGTTTTAGTACTTCAGGGTTTTGATTATTTTTTTTTACAAACTTGTTTTTATATGTAGCATTTTATTATATATATATAATAACAAGCTTTTGTTTATAATGGAGGAAATGATGTAATAGACCATTGTGGAGATGCACCAATAGGTTGTAGCTGCTGGAATAAAATGTGTAATTAATTTATTTAATTTTTTTCTAATGAAGTCCCTGAGCAGACAAAAATGGTTAACAAACTACTACATGTAATAAAAATATTTTTTGTATATCGTTGGTAATGAGTTTTATATAATACTATTTTGGTTACCCTACAGTCATGGCCCAGAAGTCACATTTTTAGGTACTGATTCAATTTACATATGAACAACGAAGTGTATTATCAACCCTAAGTTGTAATTCTATACTGGATTATGTGTCTTTTCAAGGACATAAACAAACTCTAAAGAATTTTTCACCTAACAGATACTGGTTCCCCTACAGTTGTATGTTGTGAATGGTGGCTGGTGACCTCTATATGAACTGGTGCACTCATAGGTGTGAAGGCATAGAAAGGAAAATACACTGAAAATGGCAAGTCAAGAATCTCCACAATGTACAATGTGATCAATGCTTTGCAGTTGAGGAAATGCATTTATTTAGATTTGTGTTATATTGGAAGTACTCAGAACTCAAAGGGACCAATTCCAAGCACAGCCCTGGGGAATACAATCTTTCACAGTAAGAGAGAAAAGCATTTATAAATAATGATAAAAGGTACATCCAATTAAGATGAAGTTACTTTAGTTACATCTTCAAGTGGAGAAGAGGGGACTGAATTGTACAATATTTACATGGATCATTACAATTAAGAGTTATAACTAAAGAGTGCTTTGAGTAAGGAGGAAGAATTTATCCCAAAGAAGTAGAGTTTGAGTGACAATTTTGGCTGCAGTGCTGCTAAAGCTAGCAATTCAGGTGATGGAAATATTCACTGTCCATGTTGGCAAGGTTTCTTTTTGGGTTTATTACAGGTTTATCATGTAAATAACTGAATCTGTATACATTCTAATTATTAAACTGCTGGAAAGTAGGTCACTTCCATTTCTTACCTTGGTTACAGCTATGTTAGTTAAACAAAATATGGTGCTCCACTGTAATTACATGCCTGCAAGATGGTGACCAAAGTAACAAGCTGAAACAGATACATTAAAGATATGGAGTCTCAGTGATATTCAGTACAACAGTACCAGTGGATTCATTATTATCCATTGCTAAATTTCTGTCTTAATTGTAATATAAATTCCTATAGATAACTGCTGTATTTTAAGTAAGCACAGATAGAATTAATGTTAATCACACTGTGAACACCAATACATTTCTTCATTAGAGACAACTATTATAAACAGCTATATGGATAACAGATAATCCGAACTTATTAGTATATCGCATAAGTTTCAAGCAATAGTCTTAAAACTCAGGTAGCTGTAAACATAGCAGAAACCAGTCATACAAGAGAAGTCTTAGAAACAAGAGCTTACAATAAACTTAAGTTTGTGAAAAGCAAAATACTTGTCACAAAAGTAAATTGCCCCAAACAGTAACATTTAAAACCTAAAATGTAGATAATCTGGCTGTTCATTAAAGGACTTACAGTGAGCAGTGTGGCTCACACTAAACTGATCTTGCTCCCATAATGCGTTTTTTTTTTTTTTTTTGATTCAGGGGCATATTAGACACGGTGAGAAAGAGACCTCTTTACTAGCTAATTTGCATGTCCCTGAATCACCTTAAATCCTTCAGTCGCATTGTGTAGTCATAGACATTCCCCCTCAGCCACTCTCCTACCAACAGAATTACACATTCAAACACACACAAATGCATGTGCACACACACACACACACACACACACACACACACACACACACACACACACACACACATACAAATGCAGCCACACACACACACACACACACACACACATGCAAATGCAGCACAGTCCTTATACTTATCCCTGAGTTGTCTGCACTCCTATTTTGACAGTCATATCCCTGGTGTGAAGTGCTTCCCCCATCCCTCAATCTCATATTAGTTAAAGTGGCCTTATGGCACTATGTTGCATTCCTGATAACTAGTAGTCCCCACCTCGATACTTGTGAACTATTTTGAATGCTGTTAATGTACAAGGATTTGGAGAATTCCCTGTGGTTTAGTTTCTCCCAACACTCCTGATCCCTATTCTGGGTTAGCTGCCTTTATGGAACAAGAATAGTGACCCTGGTGGCTACCCCCCCCTCAAAATTGATCCTTGTAATGGTGTAAGTGCTGGTTAATAAATGTGACATTTTGGCTATGTTCACTACCATGACATGGTAGGTCTAGCCATGTTGCTCTACAAGTCAGCTTGATTTGCTCAGCAAGAAGATGCCTTCCTGGAGGAGGTTCCAGGAGAGATACAGAGAAGGAAAGAAAGAGCGAGAGAGAGAGATGGGGGTAAATTGAGAGAGAAAGACAGAGAGAGAGAGAGAGAGACCACGTGGCTAATTAGCATATGTCACTTCCCCAGACTGCCTCATTGACATATAGCTTGGCCACAAAATTAGCCCTTGATGGTGTTGCACATCTTTAAGCTGGACCACCATGCCACACCATGTTAGGGCTGTTTCTGAATGCAAATGGTTACAGTGACATGTACAGGAGGTCTTCTCAATATGATAACTTTTATGACCCCCCCCCCAGTGTTATCTATGTCTATGGATTAACTTTAGATATTTACAGAGTATATTATGAAAATTCAGAATATAGTCTAATACTGAATACAGCTTTAGGTAGAAGTTGCATCAGACAACATTATTCAACAACATAAAAATAAACAGAGTTTTAAGATGCAGTTAAATCCAACAACATTATTCAATAACATAAAAACTAAAGAGGGATGTAGGCAGAAATGACATTCTGCTCATCACATCAGAATGCAAATAGTAAATATATACCAATGCTATATGTATATAATTCATTATTTAATTGTCAGGCATCCAATTTATTATTCATTATTTATATGCTTCCATCTAGGAAATCTATACTGAGTGCAATACTAGCATTAAAGCCAATGGCTTATTTTCTTTTCTGTCAGTAAAGATAATGGGCAGGATTCATGAAGGCTTGGACGGAGTGTAAGAGACGTGTAACACTCCATGCAAGCCTCGCAATCCAGGAACAGCCCTAAACTCCGTGTAAGAGACCAGCTAAAACGTCTCTTACACGGATTGGGCGTGGACATGCTAAATACCTCACTTGTAGCCAAAAGGTATGCAAATGAGGTATATTAGCGATCCACGAAGCAGAAACCAGTCCGTGTAAGAGACGTTTTAGCTGCAGAAATGTACTCAGTTGACAACTGAGTACGTTTCTGCAAATTCCACAATGGAGCCATGTCAGCTCCAAATAAAGGGTGCATATGTCTCAGGCAGCATGCCAATGGCCAAATATGTGGCCATTGGCAAGGTAACCCGATGCAAAAATAATAAAAATATAATTTTTTTTTGGCGATCGCCGATGTTTAAACCCAGCGCAGCCCCGCGCAAACGGGCTGCGCTGTATAAAAACATAAAAAAGAAGGTTATAAACCCACAAATGTAGGTTTCCTGCAATACATGGAATGACAATGCAGGGACCAGCAGACCAAAAACAACATGGCCACCGTGTAGTGGTTGCTAAGGGGGGAAGCTGAGTCTAAGACATGTAACTAAGCATTAGTAGGCAATCTCATGTAAATGAGGGTTAGGATACTGAATCTCACAGTCACATAGCAAATGAGCACAGTTTGAGTAGTGTAAGAGATACATAAGGGGGGGAATAGAGTAGGAGATAGGTGACATCACAGGGGGGAATGGTAGAAAGAAATGCAGTTCATTGGAGGTCAATGTAACATGACAGATGACAGACACAGATCATGGAAAGAGGTGTGCCACTAGATAAGTTAAGGAAAGTCAAGAAATGGAAGGTGTACACTGTTACTTACACCAAAGTTTCTTGCTGAGCGTGCATGCACACGTGTGCACGCCATGAAGCGCGAGTAGGGCAGTGTGCACGCGTGTAAGGTAGACTGAGCATGTGGGAGCATGTTGGGAGATGTTTAACACTGTTTGCGCTGGTGTGCGCGTGTGTAGGGCAGGCTGAGCATGTTGGAGGCTGTTGGCAGATGTGTAACAGTGTTTGCGCGGGTGTGCGCGCGTTTTAACCCGAATAAGTAGATTCTGAACCGTGTAAGCATGTGTTCTCGTGTGTAAGCCACTGTGAGCGTGTTTCTGCTGGTATGCACGTTGCTCCCCCCTGAGGAAACAGAAAGGAAAAAGGAAGCAACAGAATTAATAGGAAGCTAGCAGGGATAACTGCTGAAGCTAGCAGGTGAAAACAATTAGAAGCAGGCAATTACACAGGCAGAATAGTAGCCCAGCCCAGCACTTAAAACTCTGCAAACAGTAGTGCAGGATGTTTCTCTTAAGAGACACTGCAAGACAGGAGTAAGCTAATAGAAGTGAAAACTAAAAAAACTTCACTCAGAGCAGAAATGTTAGGGGCTGCCATAGCTGTCATAATGAGACATAGGTGACTTGCTGAGGGTGGTGACAATGCAGATGGTGCCAGACAACCCACAGTGAGGAGACGGCGAAGAGTGTACAGGCCCAGGGTCACCTACCATGGGTTACATGAGCTGGAGATAGTAGAGAGCTATAGAGTGGACAGAGAGCTCCTGCAGCAAATTGTTGAGCTGTGCAGGCCACTACTCACACACAGAACCAACAGAGGGGAACCCATCCCAGTGGAAACCAAGGTATGTGTTGGCCTAAGAATACTAGCAACAGGTACCTTCCAGAGACCAACTGGCGATATGATGGGGATATCACAGGCATCAGCCTCCAGGGTACTGCACCAGTTCATGGATGCCATGTCAGCACATGTCGGTGATCATGTATATTTCCCCAATGCCCGTGAGGTATTGGCCAGCAATATGCGTCTCTTCCAGCAAATAGCGGAATACCCTGAGGTAGTGGGTGCAATAGACTGCACGCACATACGCATCAAAGCACCAGCTGGTGAGCGGGGTAGGGCCTACATTAACCGCAAGGGCTTCCACTCCATCAACTGCCAGGTCATGTGTGATGCCCAGGGCATAATAATGAATGTGTGTGCTGGCTGCCCTGGGAGTTACCATGATTCCCACATCTGGCATTTGACGCAGCTGTACCAGACATTTGCCAGTGGGGACATCCCACACGGACACCTAGTGGGGGATACAGGTTATGCACTGGAGCTGTGGCTGATGACACCCATCAGAAATGCACACACACCTGAACAGGAACGCCATAATGAGGCACATGCACAAACACGTAATGTAATAGAGCATGTGTTTGGGCTGCTCAAGTCACGGTTCCGGTGTCTGGACACATCTGGTGGAGCCTTGCAGTACACACCAACTACATGTACCCAAATTGTCATGGTATGTGCTATGCTACATAATATGATCTTGCGAAAACAGCTGCAGCAGGACCAGAATAGGGCTGGGCCAAACAGCCCCCCACCATTGCCAAGGCCATCACAGGCAGAGCATGACTCGGAGGAGGAACAACCTGAGCCTGCCCCAGTAGGCAGAAGGAGGTGTGCCCAGTATGCCCTGGCCTTGGCAAAGAGGCAATGCATAGCACATACACTGGCTCAGTAGGAACCCTGGGAATGATACCCCCTCTGACTTACTCAAATAATAACATGGATGCCTAAAATGACATGACCTGCTCACAAACATGTACAGGGAAGTGTAATATATGCATTTGACAGAGGCAGCCCTGCAGCACCACCTGAGGCATGAATGCCATGTGTTAAGTAATGTAACACCATGTACTATATGCACACCTGAGCACCCTGACTAACATCCACCCTCACCAAGCATGAAGCCACAAAATGACGATGGGATGATCAAGTGCAATAACTGGCTGAAGTAATGCAGTTAGTCAAAGGGGAGCCAATGTGTTTCAGGCTGGGAAGACATGCGGAGCATGACATGATGCACCACCTGCTAGGGGTGGTGTGCACCTATCATTCCATGCCCCATGGATACTGGCAAAGGCTGTCAGTACCCACAGCATGCACTGAATAGGTAAGTCTCAAAACACAAACCCACCTTCATAGGTACCACAAGGGATAGGAACCTAGATGTAATGCTACCCAATGCCAGAAGTCTATACAGCAAGATGTGTGCAGTGTAAATGCACACAGTATGGAGAATGTAGATACCAGTCCTGTAATAGAGAACTGGGTCAAGGCTCACATCAGCACCCTAATACTACCAGGTCACACCTCATACTGTGCTGTACAGCCACAAAACATGGAACAAGCTACACAAGGAGGGTGACTAGCAATAAATGTCAAGGATAACCACACCCCCATGTTGGTACCACAACAAGAAGCAGCATGAATTAGCCATGGTCAGATACCAATGGCTAAAACCGCCTCCCAGTATATAGCCTGCTGCAGACTACTGTCCTAATACCAGGAACTGCACCTGGCCTATGTTGGAATACATGAATATATCAAGCCCCCCAAACCACATTATATTGCTTGATTGAAAATACCCAGACATACACTGGGAGCATTATACTAGCACCAACACAGTAGGAGAAAAGTTCCCAGAATCCATAAACCAAAATGCCCAGGAACAACGTACCACTCCCACAAGAGGGGTAAGCATACTGGATGTGATAATTAGCAACATGTGTACTGGATGGCAAGATGAGAAGTGTATCCCTCACTGGTAAGACCAGACCATAGAGTAATCACACTGGATATACACATCCCGACCCCAGTCACTGGCCAGAATACCACAGTGAAAAACATGTGTAAAGCATAGGTTGCAGCCCTCCAAACTGATGTTGAATCCACGAAAGGCCCTGTGCAAGTGCAGAATATGGGACACACTGCAGAACATGTTATACAGGCATTCCATGAACACAGCCAGGAATGCTTGGAGTATGCAATCACAAATAACAACAACACACAATGCCATACACGCAGGAATCTGGCATGCTGGATTGCAGCCATTACCAAACCATGCAAGAGAATGAGGAAGCTACCACATGATAGAGCAAACATAAAAAGGGAAGTAATCACTGACCAGTAGTATGGCAATAACATATGTCCACACATACAATCCACTAAGTCCAGCCACAACAAGTAGAATCTGTGAATCTAGAGGCAATGTGACACCTGTCCCAAGTACACAGACAACCACAACACCCCACAATAAATACAAATATATCTGATAGATGCAACCATGTATCCAAACCAGAGGTTGAGCTCCACCAACTCAGTAGTGTCAAAACTAGTCAGGAGAAGGTAAACACATACACCACAAACCCAGTACCACATAGACCTACCACAACTGTAAACCAAACACATAAACACAGTAAAATATTCCTGGAGGCCCTAATTACAAACACGCCACACCAACAGAAGCCTCCAAAGCAGATCACAAGCAACCACAACCTCCAAACATAGCACATGCAACGAATAGTACACAAAGCTGGTGTGCCAAACAGTTACAGGCCAGAAGGAAAAACAACATGCCTGATACAGTTGTAATAGGTGTCTGTATAGGCAGACACACTGCTGTCCCACTCACCAGACTGAACAAGGGAAAGGGTAGAGTAAGCTGCCTGTAGGCTGCCACAAAATGCCACATAACACAAGTACGCAGGTCACCCCAAAGCAAGCAGAAATATGATGCACTCAATGTCCATGGTGGTGTGAATGACCTGAGATGTACCTCCCTGGTCTACAGGAAAGGAGACATGGATGATACCTCTGAGTATGTACCCCAGGCTGGTATGACACTGGCTGTGTGCAGCATCCAACCCTCACCAAGAATGATGCCACAGTACAAACACAGAATGATCATGTTTAACAGCTGGCACAGTTACAGCTGTCAGTCCAAGAGGGTCTAATGTCTGTCTGCTTGAGATGTCAAGCATGACAAGCCATGCTGCTGTTCCAGGGATGGCTTGCACCTGTTACACCTGTGCATCTGGATACTGGATGAGGCATTTGCCATCTCCATAGAGCCGTATGTAGGCAAGGCCAAACAGACTACCCACCACCCTACAAAACATAAGTGGTAGGAAACATAAGGGTAATGCTGACCAATGCCAGATGTGTAAACTGCAATATGCATGCCCCTGAGGCACTTCCCATTATGGAAAACATCGATGTCTGTGCAGTGACAGAAGCCTGCTGCAAGCCTAGTGATAGCACACCAGCACTACTAGGTTATACCACATATCATGTGTTATGGCCCCAACACCTGGACCAAAACATCAAAGGAGGGGGAGTATCCATATGTAGCACAGACACCCATATGGCCAGGTAACTGACAATGCACAAAGCAGCGGAGACCACCCATGTGCACCTAAGTGTAGTCCAAACTGCTGTACAGTCTGTAGCATGCAAAAGACCACACTCTCACACACAAGAACTCCACCCAGACATCCTGAAGACACTGGACAGTATGAATGTCCCACCAAATACCAGACAAGGTACACACAAATTACCACATAGGTGTCAAACCATTATGTATGCAAAGAGTAATCAGGGACCTAGGGACACAAGTCGACAGTAAGCTGTCATGTGACACTCACAATGCCAATGTGGCTAGGAAGATTGTCGATATTGGACACCGTATCATGAAAGGATTCACATCTACATCAACAGAGGTCACTGTGCCACTGTACTGTTCCCTTATCAGACCCATAATCTAGTACAATGACTCATATGGGATGTACAGTACGTGACACCTGCAGCGGTTCAGAAGACCTCATAGTTACCCCACTAAGAGGATAAAGGGTGTGAAATATATGTCATATGCTGCCTGGCTGTAGACACCCCAGCTGAATGCAGTCACAGACTGCCTACACAGAGGCATTGTATGTCTGTTGTACAAGGCCATATCCAACACAGGAGTAATGGACATGCTCCACCACAGGAAATCAAAGCCATTGGAGCTGTGAGAGTGACAGATGTCAGCCTCAACACATAATGAAATAAGATGTGCTGGAGGGACAGATACATAACCCAGAGGCTCCTCACACCCAGAAACAGGATCCCAATCCATGTTAGGCAGAGCCCCTCACTGACACCTCTCAACAGGAATATTGCCAAGTGGATGGATGATCGTACATGTATACTGGGGGTCTTCACTGTGTCACGACCAGACAGAGGCACAGTAAAGAAATTAATAAATGGCCATAATAGAAACATAGCAAGGGGTGGCAAAAGACACACACACTCTGGCTAGGCTTACTAATGCCCTAGGGTGGATAGCCTAGTATGAACCCATGAACCTATGAAGATACAAAATGTACAGGACACTAAGGATAATCACAAGGCTTACCTAACTGATGGTGGTAGGAACCATGTTGGGCATCCACAGATATGCTCTGAATCACACACATATTACAAACCACATACCAAACACACACACATATTGCTAACATAAACCTGACATGTGCAGTGCAAACACCCCCCCCCCAGAGTGCAAAATATCTATCCCAGCAGACTGCTGGCCCCCTGACATTGTAGATGCTGAGGTAACAGCCATCATCTGCAAAGCAAAACACACAGCAGCAAAGGTATGTGATGCTGTCCTGGGCTGAGGCCAACATGGACTCCAAGAATAATGGAATGCCAAATCACACTACTGCCCAATGTCAGCCTTACCACAGGATATGTACCCAAAGAGCAGTATACAACAACAGTGGTCCTTCACAACAAAGGTGTTGCCTGAATGGATACTGCAAACTACCACCCCAGGATCCTGACAAGCTTGGTCTGCACAGCTATGGAAAAGATAAGTATGTACCGCAGACAGAAGGCTATTGTGGACCTACTGATACTGGACCCTACACAGTGTGGCTGTCGTAACTGCGGATCCTTCCCCTAAACATGTTTGACCCATTTGAAGCAGTCATTAAGGTCATTGATGAGCGCAATGTGGTCCACACAGCGTAGCTGGACCGTGCACATGCTTCTAGACAATACCATACGAGTTCAGTATGGATATGTTCAGCAGCTTAAATATGTACCCCTATGTCAGTAGAGGGGTTGCAAACCAGACCAAGGACAGAACTGACATGGTCAGACATGCCGCATCCATGTCAGACTACAAAGCAGATATGAGTGGCATCCACAAGGCCTGGTCCTGCCCCCCACCATTCTGTATATATGTTCCATAGGTATAGGCCAACATGGAAGGACTGTGACTGAACATGTATGCAGAGGAGTACAAACAGCCCACCATATCCGACCCCCAGCTGACACAAGCAACCCACAAAAGGGCCACCTACAAACAGACAACTGGAGCCATAGCTATGTCAGCAAGCTAATTGCAGAACTCTGTATAGACAACCACCGTGGATATACAGTAAGTGCCCACAAATTACCACACAGGTGTTAACCCATGACGTACCTAACATGTAATGTGAGACCTGGGTACAAAAGGTGATAGATATCCTGCACTGGACAAACATGTGGCTGTAGTGTTCACAGAAACATATACTATATACCCACCCAAACATGAAGGTTGGCAGATGTAGATAAGGGGATGTCACTGTGGCTTTGCAGTCATCCTCCATCAGCATCACAATTGACTACAATAGCCCCTGTGGGATATACCTCAGCAGACACCTCCATCAACTGTAAAGTCCACAACAGTACCCCACCAGGAGTATCAAAGAGCATGAACAGATGCCATGTGTTGCCTGAGTAAACAAACTGCAGCCCCACACACTGCCATACTGCCCAGCTACAGGCAAGCTGTGCCTGATGTATGAAGCCATGTCCAACCTGGAATCAATGAACATGCTGCACCTTGTACAATCTGAATGGCAGTGAGCTATGCACATGAGAGACCTGAACCCCAGCACTGACATACATAGGACAAGCTGTACAGAATGATCCATAACACAGAAGGCACCCCCACTCTTCAGTAAACTCCTGGTACAGGTCAGCCAGCGAGTCACTTATCAACACCCCTCAAGAGGAATCCTGATGAGTGGATGGGAGATGGTAGGCTAACCCTGGGTATCACTGCTATGTCAGAGGTAGACGGAGGCGCAGTATACTAACCATGACATATGTCATGGCAAACTCCAGTTACAATGTGTGTCAAAGGACAAACATACCCTGTAACTAGCATCAGAAATGGCCTAGGGAACATCGCTAGTGTTTGCCAATGTCCACCCATGTTGTGGAATACACTACCAATGTTGGACGAGCCTGGTGTAGGTAGTCCATATCTGAACATAATGCAACATGGTCATATGTGCACAACTGGTCCCTACACAGTCTGTTGTGCTCACTATGAAGATGTCAAGCAGTCATAGGACTAAAGTCCAGGATACTGTCCTCCACAGTGAAAGTACTGAACCAGTACACTATACGGTACTACAGTGTTAAGTCATTATGAAATTATGTTGAGAACTGTCTGCAAAGTATCCCATGGAATCCCTGCAGGCACAGTATAATCCCTGTTGTGGCAGACACAAAGCAGTTGGCCAGTTAGTACACAACATGACACCCAACACACAACCATAAACGTGAGATATTGTTGAAGTTCACACACACCCAAATATGTGGTGGACGTCAGAGTGCAACATATGGAAAGCTCACACTAGGCATGCTCGCACACTGATAAATGAGGCATATGTCAGACAACATGCCATGGAAAGGCTGAACTGGGCATGCTCACACACTTAGGCCATAATCTCCATTTAGCAGCTGGCCACACATATCTGGTATTTTTAAGTGTCAGTCCAGGAACCAACCACAACACAGCAATCAGCCCAGTGCACACAGTAAATGACTACAGAGACATAAGTGATATAGTGGATCGCCGTCATATGCAAACATCTTCCACAGATACACAAGTTGGTCATAGGAACAGGGAATGCTATGGCAATAAAGACCTGCAAACAGTAGAACAGCACAACAGATATTGTGCATCCAACAATTGAACATATGGGTGTAGAGGTCAATACTAGGCTTGTTGCCCTAGGGAATGACAGCTCAGCCAGAGTGTGCTTGGCATCTGCATCGCCAGTACAGTAGGCTACTGTACCACTGTAAAGTAGGTTACATAAGGCAACATGTGAGGCTAGTGAGCTGTGCCTCTGTCAAGCAGGGGCACCGTGGAGGTCCCAGGGATTGAATGTGCTAAGCCACAGCCATGTTGTCGGTGTGTGCTGGAAGAGGGTTGCTGAGGATCTCTAACAGTAAGTGTCCATCAATAACAGACTGAGGGGAGCCCTATCTGCATTCTTTGGACAATTCCACTGTCAACACTGTGTTGTAATGATTATGTGTGAATGAAGTGCCATGCCGGAACTGTTCACAGATGTCCTCCCTCTGTGGGCTACACTCTGCAATGTATTAGCTCACTCTGTCTGTTGTATGGCTCATATATGGCTGGTGTACACCTGACAGGTGTCTTGTTGTGGAGCAGTCATGGGTATATGTGGGATAGCATGATCAATGCAAACTGTACACATGATCATAGAATGCAATTGTCAAGGATTATGCTGAGTGGCCAGTATAGTCCCCCAGCATGGGTCCTCTGAAGTCGTCCACCCCAGTCTTCACAAGTGTAGAGTCTGCTTGTGCTAAATACAGTTTGTGAGCAGTGACAACCTTGCCTGGGGGTGGAGATGGGATATGGATGTCCAGGGAAAGGTGGGTATGGTCAGATATTAACAATGGTGGTCTACCTCTGGTGTGGAACAGTGAGTACCCACGTTGCAGATGGACAGATGCAATATGTATTCCCCCATGTGGCTGTGGTGTGTGGTTCTGCCATAGCACATGGACCCACAAATTGTAGTGGCTGTAGGGTAAAGTGGTAGAGGCCTGAGTAGTTCTCACACACAATATGCCTGTACCTGATGTTAACAACTGGAATGGTGTATGTGAACACCTGCATATCCCAGCACTGTTCCCAGGGAAGCTAAGTGTGTGTCCTGGATGTGGGTGTGGTGTTCTGGACTGGTTGTGTTGTGTGTTACAGGTCCTGTGGTCACAAAGCATGGTATAGAACATAACCTGCCAGTGCGATGTGCATATCTGACCCTGACGTAGGTGGCTGCAAATGCATATATATGCTATCCCCCACCTGACAGGTAGTACTACATGTACATACCTCTGTAGAAATAAAGATGTCAGCACCCTATAAATACTGCAGGTGCAGAACAGCTGCTCAGTAATTCGGATAGTGCACTCTGCTAATGCGTCTCTCTCAAGTGTCATAATATAGTTAGATAGGGGTTTGAATCCTGCAAATACTCAGTGTGTGTGTGTGGGTTAGTGAGTGGGGTTTGTGTGTGTGAGAGGGAAATGTCCCTTTTGGCAACTGGGAAAACACACTACAGGATGCACATTCCCCTTTCTAAACACTGATGATGTCAGCACCCTACAAGTACAGCAGGAGAAGGATAACCTCCCAGTAATGCGAATAGCTCGCTCTGCTAATGCGTCCATCTTGAGTGTCATAACATAGTTAGGTAGGGCTTTGAATCCTGCAAATACTCAGTGTGTGTGGAGAGGGTTAGAGTGTGTGCAAGTCTGTATGAAGGAAATATCCCTTTTGGCAACTAGGAGAACACACGACAGGATGCACATTCCCCTTTCTAAACACTGATGATGTCAGCACCCTATAAGTACAGCAGGAGAAGGGAAACCTTCCAGTAATGCGAATAGCATGCTCCGCTAATGCGTCTGTCTCGAGTGTCATAACATAGTTAGGTAGGGGTTTGAATCCTGTAAATGCTCAGTGTGTGTGGAGGGGGTTAGTGTGTGTTCAAGACTGTATGAAAGAAATATCCCTTTTGGCAACTAGGAGAACACACTACAGGATGCACATTCCCCTTTCTAAACACTGATGATGTCAGCACCCTATAAGTACAGCAGGAGAAGGAAAACCACCCAGTAATGCGAATAGCGCGCTCCGCTAATGCGTCCGTCTCAAGTGTCATAACATAGTTAGGTAGGGGTTTGAATCCTACAAATGCTCAGTGTGTGTGGAGGGGGTTAGTGTGTGTGCAAGTCTGTGTGAGAGAGATGTCCCTTTTGGCATCTGTGAAAGCACTTTACAGGATGCACATTCCCCTATCTCAGCACGGATGATGTCAGCACCCTATAAGTACAGCAGGAGAAGGGAAACTTTCCAGTAATTCAAATAGCGCACTCCGCTAATGCGTCTCTCCCGAGTGTCATAATATAGTTAGGTAGGAGTTTGAAACCTGTAATTGGCATGCGTGTGTGTTTGGATGTGGGGGCTCTGTGTGTGTGCAATTCTGTATGATAAACATGTGCTTTTTTGAAATCAGGAGATCACACTACATGATGCACATTACCCTTTCCAAACAGTGATGATGACAGCACCCTATACATACAGCTGGAGAAGAGACATCTGCCAGTAATCAGAAAAGCACAACCTGCTACAGCGTCACTCTCAAGTACCATAACGTATTTAGGTAGGGGTTTGAAACCTGCAAGTGACAAGTGTGTGTGTGTTTGGATGTGGGGAGTTTGTGTGTGTGCATTTCAGTATGAAAAACATGTTAGTTTTGGCAATCAGGAGATCACACTACCTGATGCACATTACCCTTTCAAAATACTGATGATGTCAGCACCCTATAAGTACAGCCAGAGAAGAGGAACCATCTAGTAATCCTAATAGTGCGCTTTGCTAATGCGTCTCTCTCACGTGTCGTAACTTTGTTAGGTAGGGGTATGAATCATGCAAATGGCAAGTGTGCGTATGTGTGTGTGGGGGTAGTAGGGTGTGTGTAAATGCAAGTGTGAGAGAACAGATCCTTTTGGCAAATACTACAATACAGCAGATGCTGCATATTCCCCCAGTAAACACAGGGGATGTCACCACACTATCAGCACAGCCAAACAGGGCTAGTTGGCCAGTAATGCCAATAGTGCGCTCTGCTACTGGGTCTATTACCATTGTCAGAGTACAGATAGGTATGTTTTGGTAACTCACAACTGCCATGTGTGGTTGTGTCACACATTATGACCATGTGTGGGTCTTTGTGCATAACAATGCATGCCATTGCCTAAACCAGCAATGGCATTGCATACATGATGTATGTGTGTGACACATACACATAAATACCTGTGACCTGCAGTAGTTACCATGTCTGACACATGCATCGAGTGGATAAATGGTATTTGCAATGTATACCAATATGACTGTGTCTTACTGTGCAGGGGCCGCACGTGGTATGTGTCTATACAGTGTGGGTGTATATGGTAAAATACCTACAGCAGGGGATACACATCTGGTCTGGGCCATATAGTCTACATGTAGTCGATGTACAGGTGCTGCATGTTCCCACCTGTTGTGGGAGTGGTAACATGTCATTCCACTGCAATTCAGTGACCACATGCTGTGAACCTTTCAACTAGTTTGTTGTAGCTACAGTAATGCTCATGCACAATGTTTGGCTGGATGCAGTCCAGCCATATAAAGACAGTTCTTGAGACTGTCATATTGCCAGTGTTGTTATGGAGAATAGGTGGTTTTCCTGTGTATGGGAGGGTTGTGTGTGCCAGGCTATGAACCAGATGGCAGTCCGACACACTGTTAGCTGCACATGATTAGGCCCTGATGCTTTGTGCTGTGCCAACAACCTGGAGGTGTGTGTATCTGTGGTGCCTTGGGATAGCACCCCCCTGTCCATGTGTGTTACATGTGTAGGGGACGACAGGCATGGTATGAGGCATAACCTGTCAGTGATGGGTTACACCTGTGAGCCATGAATCAGGACTCTGGTACTGCACAGACATTGCAGTTCACCATGCTGAGGACAGTGTCCAGTGCATGCATTTTGCGGTGTACACTGCTGGTGTTGTGTAGCAGCACTGTTAGTGTCCTAACCTGTGTGATACCCGCGGAGGTGGCTATGTAATCCGTGTCCTGCAGCATAAGGCAGTATGTGTGTATCAAGGAGCTTCGCCAATATACATCGGGCCATGGGTGTCACGTGCAAGCTGACCCTTGCACATCAGTGTGGCTTCCTTAGCATGTAAGCACACGTTGACAGCCAGCGGATACCCTATGAATGACATTGGAGACTGAGCAGAATGTAGACATACAACACCCTTCCAACATATAGTGGTAGCATACCTGGTGAGGGTATGTTGGCAACCAAGATCAGGCTCATACTGGCCCGTGCCACATGCTGAGAGATCCATTCTATGTTCCCTACCATGTAGTCCAGGGAGGTATGTCTCAGGTCATCCATAGTGGCATGGTCAATGAGTGAGTCATATGTGTCCATGCCTCTGACTGACCTGTATGCATGTGTTCTGTGGTGGACCACAGTGCCCCTGAGGCATATCACTGTGACCTTCACCAGATACAGCCTGTTGAGCGGGACCCCAGTGCAGCACCCAAGACAGGTACCTGACACATCTGTAGCAGATGTGTCGTGTAGCCCTACAGGCTGTGAGTGTGTGGCACACGGGATGTGTGTGCCATGTGTGGCATGTGCTCTGTTCCGATGGAACATATGTCTGTGTGC
Organism: Protopterus annectens; assembly: GCF_019279795.1. Classification (NCBI taxonomy): domain Eukaryota; kingdom Metazoa; phylum Chordata; order Ceratodontiformes; family Protopteridae; genus Protopterus; species Protopterus annectens. Next base: position 1,416,550,432 of record NC_056726.1, read on the forward strand.
CAGCTGCGGAGGTGTGTGATGCTCAGGCAGGATGCTATTCTGAGTCCCCACATATGCCCCAGTGTGTTCAGCATGCTGTCAGTGCATGTCTATGTCTGACTTGTATTGTATTCACTGTAATATGACATGCCACCTGACAGGGTATGGCATTACTGGGTTCAGAGAGCTCAGTCCCCAGATTGGCTATGTGGTGGCACCCCACACATGTGTTGTACATTCCTGGCCAAGGGTGATGGCTGACTGCATACATGTGGCAGCTGTGACATTGCCACATGACTCACATAAACCACAACTGGACCATAGAGGTGATTCACAGGTTACTTTTGCACATGCTACCCTAGTAGTGTGATTGCCATGGTGAGTACCAACACATAGGGCCAATGGGGAACAACATACTGAAGGTGTGTATGTGTGGGTGTACTGCTACTGTTTCATAGCACTGGCATATATGACTGCACACGTGGGTAAATACCAGGTAAGACATGTGCAATGTGTCACAGGCAACGTACATGCGAACAGGACGGACAGTGACGTTCTGTCATGTGTAAACTTGACATACGTATCGTACGCTATGCAGATGTCACTAGGAGTCCACAGAAGCACTGTAACTCTGCATTGCAGGTGTAAACAGTGTTCCAGGGAATCCCAAGTGAACATGCATGCAAACAAAGCTACAGTAAGCAGGGCTGGAAGTAGTTCATTGTACAACAAAGAAGGGGTAACACTAACAGTAAGTAACAATGCAAATATGTAGGCACTATCAACATGTACCCAGAAATACACAGCACAGATGCCCATGGTAGAACTGATATTATGTCATAGTTAATTGTGATTTGGATTACATTGGTACTGCACACATATCAACATGCGCAAACATCCAAATTGCATAGTTGTTGTGGGCAACTTGACACCATTACTGTACAGTTCCACCATTGCATATCACTACTTGCGTTAGCTTCCCCCCTGTGCTACCCATGTATGCGGCTATCTGTTGACATCCTTACCACCGGCATGCAATTATGTGCAGCTGTTACACTTTGGTACGTACTATGGGTGCAGATAAGAATTCAGGACATCCATACGGTTATTGCATCAGGCATGCTGGGATATACACACAGTCATATCAGCACACTGTACTGTTACCAACATGATACTACTAATACACTTCTATGAAGTCACCCTGTGCATCAGCAATGTGTTTACCTGTTCCCGCAATGATGTTGGAGATTGCAGGAGGTGGCACAGTGTCATCATATGCACAGGGTGTGAATTAGGTATGCCTGAGTCTGCCACTGATACCACCAATTGACATGTGTGTGTATGTGTGTTACTGAGGGGCAGCAGTACAGGGTGGGGCACTGTTGGTGCAGTGTGTGCACGTATGTGGTCGCCCTAGGTGTTAACATTTCGCATGTCTGTATGCACGCACACAGTTCCACCTCATGGCTGCCATATACAGGGGCTTGTGGACAGCCACAGACTGCACCTGGCAGGTCATACAGATCAGTGTCTGTGGGCACGGACACGGTACCTGTGCCTGGCAGGCGTGCTACGGACCGTATCCAGTACTAAGCCATACTGGGTACTGTCATCAGAAGCGGGAGTGTGTTGACTGGACACAAGTCCCTGTTGGGACTGTCCAGAGCCACGTGCAAGTGGTCTCCTGGGGCGTTCTGATGACAGCACAGACTCAGCATTGCTGGGGCTGCTACTGGCACTATAGGGGTGTGCACGGGCCTGTTGTCGTCCACGCCGACTGCCAGCTGCTGCTTTTGCTGGCATATGGCTACGTCGACGCCGCAACCGCCCACCATTGCCCTGGCTCATGGACATTTGGTTGTGGAACTGCTGTAATATGTCCCCACAACGTCTGTCTATGACATCGGTGAAATTATGGATAGCATCCGCGATGTCACGCATACTGTCAGTCATGGCTGTGCGACATGCTCTCAGCTCCCTCAGACCCTGTCTGGTGTACCTTTCCATACACAACTGTGCCTGCATGACAGCCTGAAACATAGCTGAGGTTGACAGACCTCTTTGAGCACATCTGC